>NW_025110574.1:156849-158917 GCF_011392965.1 Frieseomelitta varia
ATAAAAAAAAAAAAAAAAAAAAAAAAAGGGAAAAAAAAAGCCGGCCGTACTTTTCCTCGCGACCAACGCACGTGAAAGACGCGTTGAAAGACGACGTCTCTCATCGTTGGAGAAGATACCGTCTATCGATATAATACCTGCTTTTACTTTCACACACGAGCGTTCTCTTCTCTCGTTCTGTTGTTGCTATTATTCTTTTCTATTCACCTCGCATCGCAAAAGAAACGGAAACCATGACGATAAGAAAGGAACCTGTAATTAAGCGAGCTGGCGCTCGCCAGTCCAGAAAACGCGTGAGTTAACTATTCAGGATCGTCAAAACTGTGAAAATGTAATTGTAAATATCGCGATATTTTTTTGAAGCGAAATGTGATTTGTCGGCGATCCGAAGAATGCGAGGACGCGTTGTTACGCTTCCGTTCGAGGAGTCGGGTGTGCGAACGAAACGAAACGAAACGAAACGAAACGGATTTTCGACGACGGCTCGCTCTCCGTGCTCCAACTCTAGCGAATTGTTGCGAATTAATACACGCGTCGACGACACAACTCGTAAACGGGAGGGGGAGGTAAGGCGCGCTAACGAGCGCCCGAGCGATTTCTTTCTCGAGACATTCTCGATTCGACGGTCGTGCACGCGTCACCGACTATTTATTACCTTTCCTCCCGCCCCTTTTTTTTCACCTCTCGACCTTCGAATTCGTTTCACTTGACGAACGTATACGGTGTATATCTAAATGACAAAAAGAGCGAATCTTCTTTCCAAAAGTGTACAGATTTACAAACAAAAAAAAAAAAAAAAGAAAAAAGACATTGGCGATCAAAAGGATGAGACGAATTTAAAGAAAAAGAAATGACGCGTTATATAGAGAGCGTTTTGACGCTGGTTGAAAAGGAAAACCGTTGATCGGTTCTAATTGCGTGCTAATTGTCTAAGAGAGAAAAGCGACGTGTACAAAAAAAAATAAAAGAAAGAAAGGAAAGAACGCAAGGATCCAACTCTGTATCGATCGGTGCTGGGTTCGCAGTTTGCGTTAATGGTTGTATAATGTGTGTGCGTGGCTGTGTGTCTGCACGAGTGCCTGTATTTTTTTAATACACATATCCGCATATTTTTTCTAGACCGTCTGAGCGAAAAGATATTTATGAGAGATGTTCGATCCTTTGACAGAGGATGTATTAAAGCGGAAGAGGAGCGAGACCGACAACCGAGGGAGGGATATAAGATTTCCTTTATTTTCATTCTCATTGTACGTCGTTGCAATGTATGTATGGCAAAGTGTGTAATATAAAGTTATATACGTAATAGAAGATCCTGAATAATTTACTCGCGTCCTCGCAAATTCTGTGTAATCGAAGATCGACGTATCTATCGATGCAGGCGAGCTAGCTTGAGAGGATACGATACTGAATTACTATATGTGTGTATCTCTTTGAAAGAAGGAAAAAAGGAAAGGAAACATGCATGCTTACGCGTTTACACGCTCACGCACACGCACACGAAACGTAAAGACTATCGAACAATTCGGAAGATTCGCGAATATCTCGAGCTGATTGATCAATGTTGTAGGCGTGTTGAAGTTTCGCAACTGGGCGAAAAATCTTTCGAATTTTAATCGTTCCGAAGCGTAAACATCTCGCGCGAACAACCAATTATTCGTAAAGTGCAGACACATTTTCCTATCGATTCGTTGGATTCTATGTTTCGAGGCATGCTCATGTCGCTTGCCAATAGAATCGGATCTGACAATTTCTCGGAACTCTTGACGCTGTTTGATTAGCGCCGATTTGCACTCGTGTCACGTCAAAACTGCAAACATTCTTTTTTTAATAATGACGTGTGTACGTAAAGTCTAGATCAGTTATTTCCAACCTTTTTTCTCTATCGTATCTCTTGATTAATTTTTTTCATTTATGAGTATCCCTTCCTCTCATAAGCTCCCACCGATCCCTCAGAAACTTTCACACAAGTCTCTTTTTGTAAGTCAAAACTCTATAACTTTGTTCTTGTGTCTTTATTTCAACTTTTTTTTTTTTTTTTTTTTTTTTTTTTTTTTTTTTTTTTTTTTTT
>NW_025110574.1:159715-227317 GCF_011392965.1 Frieseomelitta varia
TTTTTTTTTTTTTTTTTTTTTTTTTTTTTTTTTGTTTTCCGCCATTACCAACATTATTACCATAGGTTGGGAACCGCTGCTCTAGATGAGAAATCCTTCGGTGTTAACCTCTTTCGCTGGAATGACATGTCACGCACGTCGAGAATATTTCACCCAAAATTGCAATATTTTCTCAATTTTTTAAGTATATTGAAATATAACCGAGGCAAAATGAATAATAAATTTATTCTAAACGAATAATAAATTTAGTAATTTCTGTCCAGTAATATACCGGCGAATTTAAAGAAGACGAATTATTGTATACGGTTCGGTCACTCGTTATGGTCCGTGAACCAGTTATACTAGCGCAAGAGGTTGAAAAACTGGCAGAAATTGGAGCGATCCGAGCGAGGCGAAAGAACGCGCGACTTGTTGAAAATCGTGATGTTTTGGCCTCTGAAGGCCTTCAAAAACCGCATCAAATATACCTAAGTATATTTTGTGTATCGCAAGAGAAACAGTCGGATGTGTTCGATACATACGAGTTGTACGTAATGTCGAGGGAAAGTGAAGTACGAAGGGTGCTGAGTAACGAAGGTTAAGGTACTATTTACAATGAGCGAAAAAATGTGTGCGCACGGGAATGGGTACGTGAGCAAGTTACAATTGATAATTCGTGTTCAAACGATGAAAGATGCAAGGCGTGTTGTACAACGTTTCTTCGATCGGCGTCTCGACTTATGGCTCGTTTTTTTTCTTTTTTTTTTTTTAATCTCAAGAAAGTGCTACGAGGATCAGAATCAGAGCCTATAATAAAACGAACACACGTTGTGTGTCGATGTCACGTTGGAACCAGAATCGATGCCTTTTGTTTCAACAAAAAGAATTCGCTTACTTTCGTTCGAGTGGAAGATGATCACCTTTCGTTCAAATCGCACGTCGAAATTTAACGCTGCCTGTGATATCGAAAGCAATCGACGATGAATCATTCCAAACATTTCAATGCTGCGTGACAGAGAGAAAGAGAAAGAAAGAGGCTCAGAGTAATTGTTCGCGTGTTGCATGTTCGTGGGAAGTTTTATCAATTCTGACGCGACGTGACATCGACGAAAAAAAACTTGTCAAATTTTCTCTGAATCCTACGCCGATAGCACTTTACGAGCGTTAAAAAAAAAAAAGTCTTAAAGCCTGGTTACATGCGGACGGTTGCGTGTACTCACTCGAAAGTGATACTGTTCGACGAAATATTTTTTTCGAATTTCGACGACAACGGGGGGATTGGGGGAGGGGATGGCGAGCGGTGTGCGAGTCGTCGAGTTGTACGAGAAAAACGCGACGTTACCAACAACCAAAACAAGTGGAATCCACCGGAACTCTTCAACTCGTCTGTTCCCACCAGCAAAATGTTGATTTTGCCGAGCTTACAGATACCGAGCGAATAATTAAATGTCTTGTTAAAGAAAAAAAAAGTGAAAAAAAAAAAGAAGAAAACCAAAAGAGAGTAGAAAAACGTGTTCGAGAGATATGGAAATCCAAACGTACAACGAACAAACCCATCACTCGTCCTTCCTTCCTTCTTTCTTTCCTTTTTCTTTTAACTTGCATGGTTTTTCAATTTTCGTATATTTTTGCAACCAAATTCAGCGAAGTGAAAAAAACACAAGTTGGACGTTAGTAAAATTACACAATGGGTGAGAACGCGTTGAGTTTTACTTAACATACATATATACATACATATATACACGGCTTCGTTTACGATCGAACGGTTGCTCGAAATTGAGACGTTAGCCGCGCGATCGTTCTTTCGTTAGCCCTGTTTCACGTTTGAATGGAACTGACGCGAGAGGCCAGCTAAAGGAGGAATCTCGGAGACAAGAACAAGTTGGAAAAGTCAGATGTAAATCGCGGGAGATAAATCCGTCGCGTTGCGTCTCGCGCAGGTGCGATAACGCACGATACGCCAATTACGCGATAACGCTGGTAAATATGCATATATATGCCTTCCTTACGAGCGACAATAATTCTTTCTTTCTCGCTTTTATGTCGTAAGGAGCAGCAACCATTCAATTGCGAAATCGTTACACGGTGCAGGAGAATCGCGCGTCCAAACGCGGAAGATCCAACCAGAACGTTCTCGATACGTATCGAAACTCTACTTCGAAATGGTGAATCTATAATAAGAATAAGAATAGAGGAGAATAGATTCAGCTTGTCTATGATACAGTAGTTCTCAATTAAGCGTCCACAGTTTAGGACCGAAAGCAGTTTAACTCTTTGGGGTTAGGTTGGGTTTAAAATTGTCACATTTTTTTTTGACAGTGCAGGGTTAGGTTGGGTTTAAAATTGTCACATTTTTTTTTGACAGTGCATGGTGGGATATTTTTTAACCTTTTGTTTTCTTTTTTTGAAAAAAAAGAGGCGTTTCAATAAATTTCATTTAAAACGTTAGTTGCATAGTGGGATTATTTATGCCCCACTCTGTAAAGAATTTATTTAAATATTACTCTTTTTCATTTTAAGAAATATTTTATGTTTAATAATTAACGAATGTTGTTTTTTTCCTTTTTTTATATTAAAAAAATTCCGTGCAGGTAGAGTTCTTTTTCTTCTTTTTTTTTTTTTTTTTTTTTTTTTTTCTTTAAAAATGCGTGCCTCTGAGCGAGGAAGTATATTCTGCACCGAAGGAAAGAGAGGGGATGAACGTCGATTGTTTCATCAATACCGATATTATATATATATCTTTTTTTTTTTTTTGTACGTGCAAGTATCGTATTTTACGAGGCTGTAGGTAGAGTAAGGATAGTCCCAATTCCAAGAATTGGTGGGGATAGCGACAGACGCTTAACTGGAGACTACTGTAATACGAACAAAGGAGGATGGATTCAGAACGAATCCAACGATCTTCGAACGCGGTTTCAACGAGGATCGAGAGCAAGACTGAACGAAAAATGGGAAAAGATCATCACGTCGTGTCGGGCTACCGGGCACGCGACGGGAATGCGATGGGTTTGGTACGAAAGGACGGAATAAGAGGATGAAATGTCAGCGCGACTCAGAGCTCGAGAAAGAGCTACCTACCGAGAAAGAGCAAACGCATCCTATTAGCGGTTCAGAGACCATATTGTTTGCCCGCGTGCCCTTAAAAGAGCGAGATCACATCGATCGTAACGACGTTGGCCTTTGAATCGCGTGGCAAACGGATGGCGATAAATCCAGCCCGTCTCCACGGCCGCACTCGACAGAAAAAAAAAATAATCGCGAACGAACGTGCACGTATGTATGTACGTGCAGTAGGCATGTACGTGTCCCTTGCCAGCAATTCAACGTCCAGCGACAACAGATACGCAACGCGACGCGTCCTTAACGCGTGGGATTTTTCTCCGTCTCCTTCAGCATCGTCGCGGCTGTTCGATGCGAAAAACTCTTTTAGATCGTTCGGGGAAAGTTTATTTATTTATCCTTACCTTTATCAACGACTACAGATTTATATTTTGTAGTTGTAACTTCATGATCTTCGTCTCGGCCCTTTACTCTTGTAGTTGTCTTTTTTTTCTTGTTGCGGTGATGATTTATAAATCGAATCGTGGACAAAATTCTGTTTTTTTTTTTAACCTCTTGCGCTAGAATGACGTGCCACACACGTCGACAATTCTTTGTCCCAAATTGCAACATTTTCTCAGTCTTACGTACAGTTAAATGTAACCCATACGAAACAAATGATAAGTTTATTATCTCTCAATAATTTCTATCCAGTGGTATCATACCGAGTTCAAAGAGAAAGCGACAAATTGTATATGGTTTGGTCACTCGTTATGGTCCGCAGTCAATTGCCAGCGCAAGCGGTTAACCTCTTGCGCTGGAATAACGTGCCACGCACGTTGAGAATATTTGGTCCAAAATTGCAATATTTTTTCGGTTTTAAATATATTTAAATATAACCCAGGCAAAGCAAATAATAAATTCTTATAGTAATTTCTATCCAGTCATATACCGATGAATTCAAAAAAGAAGACGAATTATTGTATTTGGTCACTCGTTATGGTCCGCAGTCAGTTGCCAGCGCAAGCAGTTAAACTTTTGCGCTGGAATGACGTGCCACGCACGTCAAAAACTTTTTCTCCCAAGATTGCAATATTTTCTCAGTTTTAGGTATAACACATTTAAGTATAACGCAGACAAAACAAATAATAAATTTATTACTTCTCAATAATTTCTATCTAATGATGTCACACCGACGAGGTCAAAGAATTATTGTATACGATCTGGTCACTCGTTATGGTCCGCAATCGGTTGCCAGCGCAAGTGGTTAAGACACAAAATCATATGTTCTTTTTTTTTTTTTGTAAGATAAAGCGAAATTGAAACATTGAACAATATGAAGAAATGGCACGAGCAAAGGAAATACAGTTACCACCCTTTTTTCAGAGCAGAGACGAAGAACAATTAAAGAGAAAGGAAGATATTGTATCGTATTGTATCAAAGGTACTGGTCATATGTCAAAGATGTTCGCGGCGGGGCACAATAGAAGTTGTAACGAAGAAAAAGAAAGAGACGCGAGCCAAATTAAAGATTGGTTAAGTCTCTAAACAAAGGAGATTCGTGATCAGTACGATCCCCTGCGACAACCTCGCAGTCTCAGGGGGGGAAAAATAGTATCGTCCTTGCACAGAGCTAGTATCGGGGTATATAAAAGCTGGCAGAGCGAAGGAATGAAGTAAACGTCAATTGACTTTTGAAATCCAGCGATATCGTCGCGAGTGTCTATCGGGGGATGCTATTCAAAGTGTCGTGATCAATGTGATTGATCTATGACGGCGACAATGACCGCTCGGAAAATTGTGCCTCGATCACTGGTATGTTTTCAACTCAAAGTAAAACCTATAGGAAAAGTAATTTTAAAATTCGCAGCCTAGCAAAGTTGCCTTCCCTTCGAGTACGTGCGTCGCGAACGACACACCAGTCGTTTAGGATTTTCATTTTTTCTTTTCTTTTTTTTCTTTTCGAATCGAGTGGATTTAACTTAACAGTAAAGGCTACATCAAATAGATGAAATGGAAAGTGTCTCTCTCTTAGGCACCGTTGATTGCACGCATCGACGTATCGACGTAACATGTGCACGAGAGTCGAAAAGTCGCACTTTTACCATACGTTCCCATCGGTCAGGAGGTCATCGCGAGCCGCTCGATACGAAAGTCTTATTCACCTCTAGGGCAAGCGACTGTATTCGTTACGTATCGAAGAGAACCATGGCTAATATTCCAATATCCAAGAGAATTCATTCATCTAAAAAGAAATATCAATGTATCCTCTCTGATCTCAGATTCTCTGGCTAGTGATACTCTGTACGTGGCACTGCGCCGGTGAAAAGTTATCACCGGACCAAAAGGCACCTCCGTTCGCTCGTGGTTCCGGTGGCCTCGCCTTGAATACACCGTTCGAGGACAACAAAGCAAGGAATCGTCCGATATCGAGCGCGAAAGCACCGGCGGCGAACGCACTGGTGGACGGCGTGCAAAGAGAAGAAACGGAAATGTTGAAATTGGTGAACGGTGAGCTAGTACGAACTGTAAAAGGAAGCTTCTCTTACAAAAGTCCTGAAGGCCTTCCCATCTCTGTCAAGTGAGCAACAATCTTTTCGTTTTCTTCTTTAGTGTTCGGTTGTTGTTGTTGTTCTTTTTTTCTCAATATTTATTCTTGCTTTCGCATGCGTTTGAAGGTACGAGGCCGACGAGAACGGAAATAGAGCCAGCTTTAAATTCGGTACAGGTGAGTTATCGTCTTCTTCCGGCCAAACTTCCGCATCGGGAAATCAAGGCGGACGTGGTGGTGGCGATAGTCGAAACGATCAAAAGTCGAAGGTACAATCTTCTAAATCTGACTATCCACCACCGAAAGATGTCGACAGAAGTTATTTACCACCGCAATAGAAAACCATTGCGACTTCTTCCGACCTGCAGACCTTGCAGATAACATGACCCGACATTTCGGCAAAAATATTTCTCGTTGATCTTGTAATTGACAAGGTACGTTCTTCTCTGACTCTTTCTTATCGTGATCTCTCGCGTGAAAATTCTACCGTGTTATCGTTGTTGCGTGTTTTTACGTATCGCTCGATGTAGACAACGCAGACGTTTTTAAAACAGTTTAGTAGACTCAAACTCGATTTGAACTGGACCACTGGAGCAAAGTACGTAACAAAATAGAACATATCAAACTTTTATAAACTAAGAAATAAAATATATTTCCTTCACACGGATGCTTATATTACAATTTAACAATTCTACCAATGATTAAACCATCAAATCATCTTTTCGTAACATTCTCAGTCCATATGTCGCGCACAGCTAACAACTATTTAAATAAAATCTTTCCAGTCTCATCAGATATGAAAATACAGCTCATTTCCTTTGCACGATATCGCTAAAAGTATGTGTCCTTGTCTGGGGTCGAGTCGTAAAAAATATTTATTTAAATTTGCCTTACAAAAAAACGAAATAAACACACTGATTTTATTGACGTTCATCTTTCGGAACCACGATAGGTGGAATAACCAAACGGGCTTAGAAGCACTGGTATGTGATAATGGCCGGTCGGGTTTTTCACATCAAAAACGATCTCGATAAATGGATACATTGTTTCTATCCTTCTTAACGTGAAATACTTGTCAACATCGAAATGTATCTTGTAACGTCCAGCTGTGAAATTAACTTTCGTATTATCCACCAAATCTACACATCGACCGTTCGGGCTCGTATTACTGTAATAAAAAAACACCGATTTTATTGTAGAAACAGTAGACCTTGAGAAAATAAATATAAGAAATATTTGATTTCAGGTATTATACCTTTCATTTAAAAACGTCCATCTTCCGTCCATTAATTTATAAAGGCTAACTTGCAAACCTCCAATTGGTAAACCTTTGCTGGTGTCCACAACGTGAGTAGAAATACGAGGTTTCTTAACCGGGTGATTCTGAACAGTTTTTAAAAGTACATGCTAAAAAAAAAGACACGACGTTTAGAAACCGAGGAAGGCAAAAAAAGAAAATTACTATGTTTAGAACGTCAACGTACTTTCTTCGGACTTTGATAACTAGTACTTGCTACAGCAATCTGATCTTTGTCCATTTGAATGCCTTTCGTGGCGTCCTCCGCTTGGTTAGTAACTGCAGTTTTCTTATCACCCATTACCATCGATGGAAACTGACCCTTTATTTTACTTAGTACGTATTGAGTACCAGGTTGGAATGTACCACCTGTTAAAGTGAGAGTTTTACCACCCGACGTCAAAGTAATCGTTTTACTAGGTGAAATGGGAATTGTATTCACTGGCTGAAGCACACCGATAGCATTAGTGGTAGTAGGTGCAACAGAAGAATTAATTTGATAAGTTGTATTGTAAATAGGTAATGGACATGCCACCATTATTCCCGAATCTCCTTGCTGTTTGCACTCGTCTTGCTAAAATATCATATTATCTATATCTTATCTTTCGTTAGAATATCATTTATAATATACTATTTATATTATCTATGTATCTACCAATAATTTTGCAGATTTTCTGTCTAATTTACTGTCACCCCGCCGAATCGCTCTTCCATTCTCGCGTGACTCTCTCGGCGAATCTTTATTAGAATCTTCTATATCGGGAAGTATCGATACAACTTGCATTTCTGGATTACTTTGATCTTCTGACTCTACAACTATTTCCATTTGTACAGTTTCATGGTCCGTTTCTTCCAGGTATTCACTCTCTATGTGATCTATTGCCTCGGTTAAAGAATCGTCACAATTTCCCTGAATTAATTTTCAATTAAATCGCAATTCTCAAACTGAATTTATAGAACGTTTATTATATAAACAAGAGAGTCACTCACCACTCTTTCCATCTTAATGTTTTTTATCGAATCCTTAACGTCATCATCATCAGAAGGCATTTGCATGTGTCCTACATCATCTTCCTCTTCTTCCTCTTCGTCTTCAACCTCACCAGTAACATCCTCACTTGGATCTTTGATTTGAGTTTCATCCAGTTCATCATCTGTTTCTAATCTCTCGACGACATATTCCACTTCATCTTCATTTTCTTCCACTTCAGTTTGAGTATGTTCTGTAGCCTGGAAAAAAACAAGAAAACGTGTCAACCAATCTCTACTCAATGTTATTTGTTACCACAGTGAATACAATTCTAATTTAATTTTGAAAAATTAACTCAAACAACGTGAAGTTAGAAAAAGAATTTGAACCTCCATTTCCTCAACCTCTTCCACTTCGACCTTCTCCTCTATGTTTCTTTTCCGAATAGCTTTTCTCTTCTCTTCCGCTTCGTGTAGCAAAGCTGCACGTTGATGTTTCATCGTGCACGTATGTTTTAACAAAGAAAGTCGATGCGCATGAAGATTTTTCTTACAGTATATACAGTAAGCACGTGTCGGTTGAAATGGCACGGCCGTTAACCATCCTAGGACAAAACATATTAAGTATTTATTTAGTTATCTCAAAGACGTTATTGACAAAATAAATAATCCGTTAAAACACGTTTCAACTGTATGATGACATCAACGTATGTTGATTTATTTTTAATGAAACTTTTACTTTTACTTACTTTTATATGGTACGCTCAATGAATCGAGTCAATCGACAGTAACTAATCCTAATGGCAGAGTCGTATTTACAATCTCGAAATATTATAAAATTAAAAATAATAGAACTTTCATGTAATCTGTTTAATGAATCGAGTCAATCGACAATAACTACGTGATCAAATTCTAAGGGAAACAAGAGTCATATTTACAATCTCGAAATATTATAAAATAGAGACGATTAACCTCCTAAGAGTCCCCTTCACATATACATACGTATTTAAGTTTCATTATCCTTAGTAGTATAAATAATTTAAATAAAGCAGGGATATCATTCGTTGGTATTTAATTTCAGAAGAAAAGGTCACTCACTATTTGACTTATTATTGACACTAATTCTTATTTAGAATTTCCTGGTTTCTCAAAAATTGGCGAGATTTTTTCTTTTGAAGGTGTTCTCTCCTTTAATTTCTCTTTTGTAATTTTTATTCGATAGACCGATCTAGAAACATTATGAAATAAACAACGTTCTCATTGTGTATACTGCATAATATATAATATATACCTTTCAGAAGCTTCTGCGGCAGGTACAATTGTTTACAGCTCTCTTGATACTGTTACTCCCTAGTTCTCTCTTACAAATAAAATTCGAGTAGATTCGCCTGCTTTTTCTAATTAGTACAATAACACAACAATTGAATGAAACGATTAATGTAGACAGAAAATAGTTGTTCAGTTATTGGCTAGTAACTCTTAGTGAATTATAAATGATTATTATAAGAAACGTTTTGAATCGTAATCTCAATTTCCATGCGTCCGATTGATCGGTTTGTACCAATCACGTTTTGTACAAGGCGCACATTTAAAATTGAAAACGTTTCGGATATTGCCAACTAGAGAACGCAAGTAAACCAAAAGAAATTTGAAAAACGAGAAGAACATTATACGAGATGTTTACAGAAAGTATTGGGTCAGAAGATCAAGAAGAAATGAAAGAGATTAAAAGAATATTTGATTGTGAAAAATCTCGCCGAGAGATTTTTCAGAAAATTAGAGGAAAGCTGTAAAACTTAAAGAGGGCGTGACAGTTTCCTACGCATCGAAACGGGCATAAAAAGGCTTTGAGAGGTTAATGCTCGCAAAAATAATTTTCCATTTCGTGATATCTTGAAATTGTACACTGACCCTTTTTCCCCTAGAATTTGATCACGTGGTTTTATTTATCTCGATTGACTCGAGTCGTTGAATGGGCTATATAGTCACATTGTATGCTACAAAACATAATACATTGGAGTTCTCATTTTTATAAAGAAAACAAATATTGAGTACTGTTTAAGCCGAGAATTGTTTAAATACGGTTCAAAATTTAATTGACCAAACTAGGATATTTGTGTATATACGATAAATCATGTTGCAGTTATGTTCTACGAAAATTGTTAATGTGATACACGGCAGTTGCGTGCAACTGTAGGTGTACTTTCACGAAAAAAAGAACCAAGACACAAAAAAGACAGTCCCTGCGTCGAGCCGAAGGATAACAATCACTGATGAAAGAAAAACGGGGAAATTTACGTGGTGATAATTCCCCCTAAAAATAATTCGCTCTCGTCTTTAACGAAAAAGCGTCGTTGCTTAAGGCCCCGATAGAGCGATGAGGCGGCAGAGCTAGAACTATTATATACGTATGCAGATACCCAGCGTGGCAAGGTACAGCACGTTGCAACGTTGACGAAACGCCTCGCCGGAGACAACGAGCTATTTTAAAATTAGCAACTGAAAATAATAAGCGGGATGTACCTTTAAAATCGGGCATTTGCTCCCATTCTTTGCGATATCGTTGCGTGTAGACACGCGTCTTGGCATGGCTGATTTTGCCTGTTGGAGTAAGACGCTGGCCTGTCGTCGTTAGAAGATTGGCATGCAAGACTGTATCACTCGTCGTGTTCATCGTTGATTGCCACTTCTTCTCCATTCCTTTGAATCGAAAGCCGATTCGAAATCACCCGGATCTCAAAATACCCAAAATCGTAACACGAAATCACTAAATAGTTTTTTCCACGATGCAAGGGGAAGGGGGGAGGACAACACGGCGAGCACCGAGATCCTCGCCTAGCCTAGTACCCAAGTTAACTCCCTAGCAATGGCGAACAACTGCAACGCTGCAACGATGCAAACTTCTAACCCCCTCTGCTCTTCACCATTCTGCTGCCAACGACGCAACTTACATTGCCGTACTAAGCGTCGCTCGTGCCCCATTCTCTTCTTTTTCCCTGTATCGAAAAAAAATTCGATTTCGTAGCTCGCGGTCCCTTATTAACGAATATTTCAGCTGTATTTCTTCTCGTTCGTGCACCATACGCTTCTTGCAAAATCAAATTAATCTCTAAATGTAACTTGTAACTGTAAACTCGATGTCTGTTTTTATGAAAATATGAATCATGGTTCAGTTTTGTTGAATTTTTTCAATGAAAATTTGACCTAATGAAAAATTGCTCGTTTTATATAAGGGATAGTAATTTTTTAATAACTTAATGCATATTGATGTAGTCTATATGTAATTTTTAAATTAAAGAATTCAACGTTAAGACATAGTTTCCAATTACATTTGAAAGATTTACGGTTGAGTTAGTAACTTCACCGTGTATTATTTCGTTTTTCTCTGTAACATGTTCATGTTGGATATTCATTTTCTATGTACGATACTGTTCTCAACAAAATGTACGAAACCATTGATCAAATCGATATGCGTGCGCATGTCGGCATTGTACTCCATATTAGGCGGGAAGATGTTAATTTTCTAAATACAGAAAATGTACGAATACTTTATTTCGAAAATGAGTTATAAAATATTTGTCACATATTTACTGTACGAGTCATATTCTTTGGAACGAAATAATATAAAATTAAATATATTGTATGGAGATTTTAAAGCGCCATCTAGATGCCCCTGAATTAATGAATCAATAATGGCGCCCCCTTTACGATAGACGGGCAAATTAAGAATCTAAATTAGGGGAAACCTTTGAAATAGTGTTTAAATTATAACATTTTCAGAAACTTAATATCTATAATTAATTTGTACAATATCTTGTATAATTTCTATTTAACTTATTGCACTTTCCCAACAAAAGATATTTCAATGGAAGATAAGTTGTTAATTAAAATTACTAAATATTTTTAATAAAAAACTTCAAACACGTTGATATCTTTCACTAGTTTTATTTCTGTATAAACATATTCCTATGGTACGTGGTGTTGAAAAATTGACACACTAGTGAAATCTAATATCCCTTTAATATAGTGAAATTTAACTGAAACAAATATACTTTTGCAGTAAAATCATAGTTTATTTTAAAATGTAAAAATTTACTGATATTAGAGAGATATCACGTATGAATATATGATACATGTATAATTATTTACAATAATCATATACCTATATAGTAAATATAGTAAGTATCAATGAAAAACATAACAGATTCCAATATAATGTATCAATAAAATTTAAAAAATTTAACTTCATTGTGCATAAGAAATATTACTTGAGGGCAAATTTAATGTAATTAAATACGAATTTGTGAAATGTTTCATAAACAAGAATTTTCTCTACTTCAATACAATGAAATGTTAGAAATATAAGGTAGCATTTTTAAAATTGATATCCATTAATGCAAATATTATGCTTTCAATTATAAAATTAATTTCGATTTCATGAGTAAAAATTATATGCAAAAACAAGTCAATTGAGAAAACTGATAAAAAATTTCTGTGATACTTCTAAAATAAAATAAAAGTAATCATTCGTCAAGGAAAACATGTTTTATGTATTGATTATTTGATATTTGGCGAATAAACAATGAACAGTCATTATAACTTACATAATTTATTACTTCTTTCTACTCATTTATTTTTTATAGCTATAATTATTTTTATAAAATATATGCATACAACATATAACATAGAAGTAAATTATGGCCAAGATGGAGGTTCTCCAGGTTTTAACTCTCTTCCATATAAAGCTGATTTATCGCGAAAACTTGACATTGTTAGTCCAGAATAATAGTTGTAAAGATAGCGTCCAGTTATTGCTATGATTATAAAGCCACTAGTAGCAATAATTTGTTGTTGTACCAATGATAATTTTTTTAGCATTTTAATTATTTACATTAAATTGTTCTTCTGCAGCTAAACGTTTCTTCCACTGATGAGTACGCCACAGATCTGCAGAAATAGCAGTTATGGTAAAACCTGGGAATAGTGTTACTACCCAATATCGCTTAATAAATCTTGTAAACTTGGTTATCTCCATCAAACTGAAAAAATAAATAATAAAAATAATATTTTACCAATTATTTAAAATATAATTTAGAATATAAGATTTCAAATATTTTATAATAATAAAAATAGATAAAGAATAAGTTATAGTTTTCAGTTTTGATAGAGATCTAATAAGCAATACTTTATAATAACTAAACTATATACAGAGTATTTCGTTTAATTGAAAATGATGGAATCAAATTATATAGGATTAGGATAAGATTAAAATGATTAAAAAACTACTTTAACAAAAGTTATTTGGTTCAAAATAGATCATCATATAATATAAATTATTCTTTTGCAAATGAAGTGATAAGGGAGATTTTTATTTTTTTAAATGGATAATTTTGAATGCACTTAAGTGAATACTCCCTATATAAAAATATTAACCTATTTATATAAAAACTGATTCAAGAAATATTTTAGCTTTAATTTCATAAAGGTTACGAAAGACAAGAACATAAACAAGAATATTGTTCATATCTTTTCTCATCTTTTATATGATAGATTTCACAAAATTGAATTATTTCCTAAACCAATGATTTTCGATATAAACAGGTTAATACTGAGGAATATCTAGATAAATCGATTAATACATTTAAAATTGTATACAGTTCCGTTTAAAAGCATAAAGTTAACCTTGAAATCTCTTCCACAACTTTTTCTGGAGAAATACCATTAATAGCACATAACATATCTCTTTATATCAAACAATTTCTATAAAAATATTTTTTTATAATTTCAATTCCTTGTGAGAAATTACATCACATACAATTTAAACGGAACATGTATGATAAATTTTATAAGATCGGAGACTAGAATTACTACATACATTCTTAAAACTAAATACAAAATGTAAAAAGAAAATAAAATACGCTTTATCAAATTACAAACCAATTCAATACAATAATAAATCTCTTCAATGATGGTATGCAATCGTCACGTAATCGCATAGAATATAGTCTACTTCGTCGAATTCAATTTCTTTTGTAAGTTAAGATTTTAATGTTAGTATACATATATACACATAATCGCAATATATTAATAAATTATATATTCTAAATACATACCTGTGATCAATATATTGTAGATTAATCTTAAGATATCAGTAACATGAATATAGCGATGTTGTCTATAACGTCCAATCTAACATTACGAAGTATAGAACAGGTCAATAATTTTGTAGAATTTCAGAGGATAATTATGTCTCTGGAAAATACTGTTACCATTTCCTTATGCCAGATTAGTAAGAAATTTTTGTACAAAGATTAGAAAAAAGTATCTAGTGTCTCAAAATCATTATACAATATTAAAATGTATGGAATGTTAAATCTACATTGCATCTCGTAGTTAGTGTTGGTATTATTCTACGAAAAATTTTGCGGGAAATTTGTTTAATTTT
The DNA here is from genome assembly GCF_011392965.1 of Frieseomelitta varia. Classification (NCBI taxonomy): domain Eukaryota; kingdom Metazoa; phylum Arthropoda; class Insecta; order Hymenoptera; family Apidae; genus Frieseomelitta; species Frieseomelitta varia. The sequence continues at coordinate 173,996 of NW_025110574.1, forward strand.
GAAACTTAACATGATCGAATTTTTCTATTGAAAATTAAATATTAATCAAGATTTCAATTGTCATGATTAAATTAAATGTTATTTATATTCTATGTTTTATGCGTGTAAAATAAAATTGAAGAGCGAAACATTAAATTCATACTCATTTCCTTCGAAATTCTTTTTATTAATATCAACAATATTATTTGTGATTCACTAGGTCGAACATTGTAACATTGTATTGTTATATTTAAATATTATTTTTTAAATATGTAAGCATACAGCATTACCATTGGATTGTGACAAGTTGTACTTTAATAAAATAAATGAAATGCTATTTGATTTTTTTAATTTGATAAAATATAAAGAAATTTTAGGATTTTATTTTATTATTTAGAAATATCTCGACCATGTTTCCAATACATTTTAGTTATAGCGCTTTCCACTAGAATTTCTTATGATTTATAAATCAATGAATTAAGATATTATATCAATATTTTTAACTATGATATTTTTACAACACACGCAATACTTATATAATTCTAATAATATTACACAATAGTATCAAATAAAAATATTAAGAATAGTAATAATAATAATAATAATTATAATTATAATAATAATAATAATAATAATATCTTCATTTAATTCTGAACACTGCTTATATTTATTACTTATGTACAATATTTCATGTACGATACTATAAACACATTATACCAAAAATTTTAAAAACAAACAAAATATCTTAGATAATCAAAAAACTTAGATCACAAAATTTTGTTTCAAAAAATTGAACAGGTATTGTTAAAAGCATAGACCACTCAAAACTTCGGAGTTTTTTTCGGAAATTTAATACTATATTCTTTTGGAAGATCATTTTGAAAAGAACATTATAGTTATTAATTATGTTTTACTAAATTTTCTTCTCTGGAATGCAAATGAAAGTAAGTTCATTATTGAAATATTTCACTACATTACACGTGTATACATTTGATGAACATTACCATCAACGTAATAAAAATACATAATTTTCTTTTTTGTTTATATCGCATCGTTGCACGAGCAAACGTTTAATCAAACAATAGGCACTGCACATAAGTACCTTTGCCTTATCGAACGAAGAAGCAAAAGCACCAGTTTTCTTCTTTTATTAAACGTTAATATTTACGGTTATCTTTTTAAGGAGCCTCGTATCAGTATCACTTAAACATTACAATATATGTATGTGTATATGTATATACACATGCACATCAGCATGTAATACTTTTGTGAGAACAGGTATCAGGCGACCAAGTTAAATTCATCTTGGCATTCATTAATTTTGTACAAATTGTACTTTGTCTATCTCATCATGCTAACTAATATTATACCAAATCCGAGACACAAAGGATGTGTGACTATTCAATTAAATTTTTATATTAATTACGTACAAATAATAACCTAAAGAAATTTTTAATAACTATGTTCATTAAGAAAATCTGGAAAATTGTATTTCACGAGGTTAATTGTATTTATAATTGAAACTTTGGCGATCCGAGAACATGTACATGTACATCAATATACTATTCATAGTTGAGCGTCGGTTAGTCTTTTACTTTTCAATCCATACTTATACCCTGCTGTGAGTTGTTACCCAGGCGCCAACGCAATGAAGCACAATTAATGTGATCTAATGAAAATATAGGGACGTAATATATATTCTGATCATTCGTACAAATTTATACTTGATATGACTTTTTTTGTTCTATTGCAATATCATACTCAACAAATAATTTTTCATTTGGTATCTGTCGATGATAACACAGCTTCCGGTGATACATTTTTTAAACTACACGAAATTGTATAATCACTCGAAGATTTTTCATTTTGTACCGTAGTAGTCGCAAGTTCCGCATTCTTTATGTTTCCTTCGCACTTGATTTCTCTGAAGTTCGTAAATATATGTTATATATATTGGTGGAATTACACTTTTACGTATAATAAGAATATATAAACACATTTTACTTACCTGCTATCTACAATTTCACTTGGATTTGCATTTTTATCGGCAGTACATCCAGAGTACAAACTACTTTCGGTATTTTGGTGATTTATATTTGTTTCTATGTATGAAGCTGTACTATCAACTGTATCTTCAATTTTCACGTCACCTGCTCCAATGGCTTCCACGGTTACTTTGCTTCCCAACGGAGTTTCCATTTTGTTCTCAACTGTTGTGTTCGACATTTCTTTTTTACCTTCATCACACAATTTATTATCTATTATCACAGCATTCTCCACATTAAGAGCGTTTTCAAAATTGTCAAAATTTGCCCAACCAGTAGATTCAACTGGCTCTGATGATACAACATCCCATGGATTCACTTCAGGAATTGTAGGATTGGTTGGTAACGGTTCCATTGAACGCCAAGCTGAGATAAGAAATATTATTGCAATAGTGTCGCAAAAAATAAATATTGAGAATTACTATACATATTGAGACTAATAACTATATTAAAATTAACAATGAAATGAAAATTTATTTTGTACAAGAAAATAAAATAGGAATAAATATGAAAATTAAACCATACGCTCTGTAGAATCAATTTCCATGTGCATGTCTCGTGAATCTTCATCATCTTCATCGGATGAATTAGAATCATTATGTTGCTGTTTTGTTGGCCAATCACGTTTGTCTACCACTGTTTGAAAAGTGAGTTCTCCTTCATCGCCCCATTCTACTCCTGGGTTGCAATCCTCTAAATCTGCTTTTTGTTTTTGCTGACATATCTACACAAAATCATCAAAAGTTTTAAATTTAAGATGTTTATCAATGAATGTTATTAACGCATCTTATACCTTATTGAACATATCCTCTCTTTTGTCTAGATCTTCTTCGCTGATAGTAAAGGCCACTGTTGTTAATTGGCCAACTGAATTACTACAATAGTATTTATAAAAAAAAATATATGTATATATATATATATATATATTACAAAGATATAGCTTTATATTGTTTTTTCATTATAATATCAGTTTCCTAATTTTTTTTATGCATATAAACACAAATATATAATATATAAATCATATAATTAACAAAGTAGTTAGTAACAAAGTATATTTTACTTACTGAAGAGCATCATCGCCATCGTTAAATTGATCATCATGGAATCCAAAATTTTCAGGAAACTGTGGCGTCATATGTTGTCCCAGATAATTAGAGTAAAACTATGTTGTACAATATCGTGAAAAATAATAACATATTACAATTCAAAAACAAATTTTCTTAACTTACAATCTATTCTTTTTATGTATAAGAAGTATTTGTATTTATGTATATTATTTGTATCTTTTTTTTGTTATATATGACAGTTATTTTATACGAAAGTATGTTACTAACTTGTTCTACTCGTTGAACCTGAAGAAATTCTTCTTGGGGATAAGAACTATATTCATCTGGATTTTCAGTGGAACTCGTCATAGATGTTTGGGGTTTTCCACCCTAAATATTCGAATTATAACTTATAAAGTGACGAATAATTCTAATATTAATATAAAAATAAATAATATTTATCTAATGATTTATATTCATACCAAATGGATTTGATGAATCTTATTAATTTTTGTTAGTTCAATATTCACAAAATTATCCCAATTACTAAGACACTCAGGTAATAAATTATCCTTTAAAAATTTATCTAAAGTTTCGCTTTTTTCACGTTGATTAACAATATTATTTGCAACGTTTATTAAATGGCCCATGTATCCTTGTTTATTTTTCATTTCTTTATTTCTAAAATGTAAAAATGATTATTTTAATAAAATTATTGTATTACTATAAAATACAAACTTATGCAATATTATTTCAATTACTATTTAACATACTGTTTACTATCATTTTCATCCCATGCTTCCAAAATTCGCTCTATTAATCTGCATTTGTTAAATATCTAAAAATTAGTTTAATCAGATTAACTACAGATATAAATATAAATATTGATTCATTTTATTGATTGTAATACTTACATTATCATAAATAATATCATTTGTATCCTTAAAATCACAATTAATAGCTAAAGCCAGGCAAAATTGTACTTGAGTATGTAGAAAATTGTTCCACGAATATTTAAAAAATAAATCCTTAAAAGAAATGAAATAAATCTCTCAATCGTTTTTAGTTACTACAAATTGAATTATTCAATTTAATTACTCCTAATTGTTATTAAATTTACTTACGAGTAACGTTTGGAATGTTCCTAATTCTATTAAGACTTCATAAACCTTCACATTTTCGGTTGCCATTAATGTCGTGAATAACTTTGCAACATGTAAACGCGTAATACCTACTGGACATTCTAATACGCCAGTGGTTGTTTTAACAGGAGGTTTCTGTAGTATAAAGATTTAATTGTAAAAAATTATACTGAATATTTTTTTTCTATGTAATATTTAGGAAAATATTTCTTATAAAAATGTTAGATAAAATTAATCTACAGTATGGATTAAATATATAGTAACATTAATATTTACATTAGGTGGCTCCAGTAGAAGTTTGTGAAGTTGTTCTAGGTAAGGCAAAGTTGCATTTGATATCTTTATACGCTCTTCACTATCTGTAATCTCCTCTTCAATACCATTCCCGTGAACACTATCCTCATTTCTTCCACTAAAATTTCAGATAGAGCTGTTAATAAAATACGTATACTTGCTTGCAAGATATTAAAAAATTTTTTAAACAATTTACATCCTTACTTGTTAGGTTTTGGTAAAAGTGTAAGAAGTACCTGAATTCCACCAAGAATACTACTTTCTAGTTTTTCTCCAGTTAAAATAGTCTCTAGTAACAGGCTTACTGTATCTGCTCTGTAATAAACGACAGAATTTAAATATCTTAAATTATCTTCATATCTTCATTATTTATACTCACGATTCAAGAGTATTTAAAATAGGATCTGGACCAGTGCGTGCTGTACATGTACGTTGATATTCTCTCGCAGCAGTTATCATATCACAAAGTAATTGTGCAGCATTTGCATGCTTAGTTGATTCAGAATTTGAGGATAATAATTTTATCACTCTTTGTACTAATTGTTGACTATCCAACCACTGTGAAATCAATGAAAAATAAATACACAAAATTTAAAATAAAATAATACAATACAATAAATAAAGTACTTAGATTTGATATAAAATTAACTATATGTCAAAGAAAAAAATTTCAAGCTTCTTACATTTAGTATATTTTGCCGCATATTTCCTTCAACCTGACTAACAAGTTTCAGTACTAAGTCCATAATTGCAGATGTTTCTAAATGTTGTAAAAGCAGATCGACGCATGTCTGACGACTTTTCAAAAACTCTAAAAGCTGCAAACAAGTGAACTGATACGAATACCAGTTCTGATGGAAAAGATGGAAATATAGGATTTGTAGGTTCAGGTTATGATTAAGGAATAAAAGAAAGATAATTTAATGTTTAATACTTATAATATTTGTAATTATACTGTAATTATACTTTAATTACAAAGAATGTTATTGCATAAACTACGTTTCTATAAAGTTTCTTATATTCAAGTTTAATAAATTTATTACATTAACTTATAATCACCTGAAGAGTTTTGTGACCAATAAGTACTCCGATAGTCTTACTAAAAAATGATGCCAAAAGGGGATTTAATGGTTGATCTGTATCGATAAAAGAATAAAGTTTTGCCAACAATGCTTCGTTGCCTAAAATATCGTGAACTTTTATTAACATTTTTCTCAAAAATTTAGAGTTATATAATCTTTATATTATATAAAACACTCAAATTGTCATAAGTTCATTCAAACCTGCTAATTTTTCATTTAAGACTGGAACATCACAAGTTAGGAGCTCACAAGCTACATTTGGATATTTGTAGCGCCAACGTTCCTCTATGTCTGCTGATGGTTCTTTAGTTGTAAGTGTTATTAATTCTTCCATCACATCAGACCTTGTAAGACTATATAAACAATGTTATATTACAATGTATATATAAATATTTATAGAAATAATGTTTTAATTTCACTTACTAATCTATAAGTTTTTTATTTTGGCTTTTACATTCCTGTAATATATCTTCTTCATCCATTAATTCATGCAACGTAACATCCTAAAATTATGGATAAAATTAAATTAAATTTTTTTAATATTAGTACAAAAACAAGTGTTATTAAAATTATTGAATTATATTTCACAAACTAAAAAAGTAGATTATCGGACCCTTAAGATATCAGAATTTTTTTTTTTTTAAATAACATAAATGAAATAGTTTAATCTTAACATGAAGTAATTTAATAAATTATTGGAGTAATGAAGAAGAAAAAGAAAATATGTAAATATTACCAACACGATAGGAAATATGTAACTCTTGCAACAGATATAGTATGGTTTTTTTAAAAAAGCAATAGTCACTTTTTTTTTTAACAAACATCACAAACACATATTGTTGCAACGAATTTAGTATTTTGAAACATTTCTCGGAAATTATTGATACATTTTAGAAACTGCACAGAAGAATTAATACCATATCAAGAGAGATAAATAATAATTTTTAACTCGGTGGAATAAGGTAAAAAACCGAAATGCACGTAACATTTCTTGGACTCTTTGGCGAATTCTTTCACGTGTGTAAATTTAAATCGCGTTTTATCTAAAAAAAGACTCGCTTACCTCTTTGTTGAGAAGGGCCTCAATATTAGGGGATGACACGTAATTGTTTGCCCAAAACATGATGCGATCACGATACCTCCTCGCCTTACTCGACCACGATGTAATTAATCAGATGTGAAAATAATCACAACATTGAAGTGGCTACTAAAAAAATAACGTAATGCTTCGCGGGACAGAGAGTCAACTAACATTGCATGAACGTGTTAAAACGGTAACAACGCCGTGAATAACTGCAACAACAATTTTACAGCGTCACAATGGGAAATATAGCGATAGGATTTTTCTTCGAATTGCACGGACTTGAAAATGTCACCTTTTTCTCCTCGGGAAAGCAGAAATTCCAATCGAGGATTGTTTCAACTTTGACGTTTGCCGCAGATGTAATACTACTTCGCGATCGACTTTCAATCGAGCAAACGTACCTTATTTCAGAACATTTAGCTTCGTGATCAGAATGAAGCGCGGTTTTCACTGCAAGTGTTTCGCGATCGACATGCAAACCGGAGGTCAAACGAAAGAGACAAACTGCGAATCATTCTTTATAAATTGCATAAAGTATCAAAAATGAAAACTTAAGGAACGTATTGTATTTCAAATAATACGCGTAGAATAAAAAGCGGTAATCAAAAATCGAATAATATATATATATAATTATATATATATATTGTACAAAATATATTATATAAAAATCATGAAATATGACTAATAAAAGGCAACTTTTGAAACAAAATGATTATTTATTGATTAATATTATTTATTGTTTCATAATTGTATACATATAAGATATAAGATATAAAATATCAGAGAATATAAATTTAATTACAATTTTTGTATTTTTAAAAGAATTTTAGCAGATTACCAATTTCTTAGATGCAAAATTACTAATTTAGAAGATTACCAATTTTTTTTAAACAAAATTTAAAAAATTTTAGTTACTGTACTATACATATACTAATAGTTAGTTACTGTATACATATTTACTATATTATATGTATACAGTATATACTACATATACTATATGTATACAGTAACTAACTATTAATAAAGATTTTTTTAATATTATATTTTAATATTATTTAATAATCAAAATTAATAAATTTATATTAATAATACTTAATAATCAAAATTAATAAATTTATATTAATAATACTTAATAATCAAAATTAAAATTTATATAATATTTTTTATATAATATTTCTTTAATTTTAAAGATTAATAGTTTATTTAAATTAAAATTTTAATAATTAATTAATTTTTTAATTTCTTTAAATTTGCAACTTAATATTTTGTTTATAAACTATACTTAAAATTATTGATAAGATTAAATAAAATAAATAAAAATAAAAATATAATTATACAAGTAAATAATAATATATTTATTTTTTCATTAATTTTTAAATAAGTAGAAAAATTATTTATATATATGAATTTTTTTAAAATGATTAAATATTTTCATAATAATAATAATCTTGATAATAAATATAATAAATATAAATATGATAAAAATTTATTAAATTTTATTATTTCATATAAAAAATTTTAATATAAATCTAAATAATAATGGTAATATTGAATAAATTAATATTCATAATTTAAAAATACAATTTATAAGTTTATAATTAAAAGTAATATATAATTTTTTAAAATTTAATTTTATTAATAAATAAATTAAATAATATAAATTTAATTACTAAATTTAATTAATTAATTAATTTAAATAAAAAAATTGAATACATAATTATGGAAAATAATATATAGAAAATAATAAAAATTGTTTTATATTTAATAAATATGTAAAAATTATTAAAAAATTGTTAAAGGATGGATTATATGCATTCTATATGTACTACACTATGCATTCTATATATACTACACTATGCATTCTATATATACTACTGTGCATTTATATACTATAGTATTAGACAAAGAGACGCATTAGGCAAATACATTAGTGTCAGGTGGATCATTCAAATTTTAGATTCCAGTTTTTTCATTTTTAAAGGATTTGTTATCATACAAGATGGGTAAAAAAGATAAAAGCAAGAAGAAAATAAGTGGTAGTGTAAAAACTGCACTTAAAACGGAGAAAAAGTTGAATGCAAAACAGAAAAAGGAATTGGCGGCACTTGGCGAGGTTAGGAAAATATGAGATATGAGAAATAAATATAAGAAATTGTATTCGTATAAAATTCTTAAATGTGTCTAAACAATCTAAACAAAATAATTTTAATTTAAATAATGTAGAAGAGAGAAACATTTATAAAAATAGAATAAGTTTAAGTATTATAGATAATAAGTCATTATTAAAAGAATAAAACTTTTATATTTCAGTCTTGCTTAACATGAAATTTAAATGTAATTATAAATGTATAATGGATAATTCGTAAGGCAAAAATAATGTTGATTTGTTTTTTTATATTTTAGGATGATATAGAGCTTGTGATTGCTCAAATTGAAAAAGAAGAAGCTAAAAGACAACGTGTTATTGAAAAAATAGTGCCACCACCATCTAGACGTGTAAATTTTACTTTAACAACACATCCTTTCAAAGATGAACTTATTATGCTTGGTGGAGAATTTCATGATGGACGAACGGTAGACTAACGTTTTACTTATATAAAACGTTATAAATAATAATATCTATTAATTTTAACTACTTGGTAAATCTCATTTATCTTTAGACGGTTGTTTATGGAGATATGTTTATATACAACTTGAACAAAAATGAGTGGATGGTCGTTAAAGCACCTGGTGCTCCACCTCCACGTTGCGGTCATCAGGCTGTGACTACAACTGCAAATAAAGGAGAACTTTGGGTATTTGGTGGTGAATTTTCAAGCCCTTCAGAGTCACAATTTTATCATTATAGAGATTTATGGGTTTATCGATTTGCAGAGAAAAAATGGGAAAAAATTTTGTATGTTGATCATGCTTTTTAAGTATTATATAAATAAAATTTTTTTATTGCTTATTTTTCTTAATTTCTTGATCTTCAGGTCTTCTGGTGGACCATCTGCCAGGAGTGGTCATAGGATGGTACATATAAAAAAACAATTAATAGTATTTGGTGGATTTCATGATAATTTAAGAGATTATAAATATTTCAATGATGTATATATATTTAATCTTGAAACATATGTCTGGCACAAGGTTGAGTTATCTGGTAAGATTTTAATAAACAAGAAATTTTTTAGTTTTAGAGCAGATTATTACATTAATATAATTTGTGTAAACAGGTACTCCACCACTCCCAAGATCTGGATGCATACTGTTACCAACATCTGAAAATAAACTTATTGTTTACGGTGGTTATAGTAAGGAAAGAATAAAGAAGGATGTTGATAAAGGTTGCATTCATAATGACATGTTTTTAATGACTCCTGAAAGTAAGTAATTCTTTAAAATGTTTTAAAATGTTTTGCATGAAAATTTTAAATAGTATTTAATATTATTTCATAGAAAATGATCAGACTGGCTTAAAATGGAAATGGGTGTCTGTAAAGCAATCAGGAATTAAGGTATTGCCACGATGTAGTGCACCTGCCACTTTGATTCAACCAAATTTGGCTTACATATTTGGTGGAGTTTTTGATGAAGAAGAAGAAGAGGAACTTCGTGGAACATTTTACAACGATTTGTTAGCTTTAGATTTAGAAAAATTTCAATGGCACATAGGTAAATATATTAATTAATATAAAATTTTTCGTAAAATAATAGAATAAATACATTATTGCTCATTATCAGTGACACTGAATGGAAAAAAAGATGTAACTACACGACGTCGAAGAAGAAAACTGAAGGAAGAAAATAGACAAGAAAATGATATTGAAGCTGGAGATGATGATGATATAGATATGCAAGAACCCTCTTCTACTTCTGTTGAATCTACAGTTATTGATGATGACGAAATATTTACAGTTACAATAGGACCAACACAAACATTTACTGCTGATAAGAAAGAAAATGTACATAAAAATGTGTTTGTTCCATGTCCAAGAATGAATTCTGGATTAGTTGCAAAGCATAATATCTTATATTTATATGGCGGTATATTCGAAGATGAAAATAGACAATATACACTCAACGACTTTTATAGTTTAGGTATTTATGTTATGTAATCATCAATTTCATAAATATTATATGTACATGTAACAGAAATTTATATTTATATTTAATTTATTGTTATAGATTGTCGTAAACTAGAAGAATGGAATACAATATTAAAGGATGATTTATCTTCACAAAATTGGTATGATTCTAGTGATTCTAGTTCAGACAGTGAGGATACAGATGATAGTAATGAAAATGAGGATGATTCTTCAAACAAACAAATGGATATTGATGAAAGTTAATGATTTCATTGTATTGTACAATACTTTGTAAATGTAATGTAAAATGCTTTAAATATAATTAAATTATTTTTTATATTTAATTTGACTTCAATTTTATTTTAAAATATTCTTCTAATTTATTTTAAAGTGATCGATTTTAATTTTTTTGTACAACTGTCTTCTTCCAAGATGTTCTTCTCAAGTTGTTGCAAAATAGAAGAATTCTAGAAATAAAATATTATTAAAGTAATAATATAATATAAATTGTCACAAGTATAAAATATAAATATAAAATTTTTAAAATTACCTCGATGACAATAAATAACGTGCAATGAGGACTATAAGAATAAGAAATACTATTTTTATTTTCTGTATAATTATTCTTTGAGAATATCAAAATATTGAAAATTTTGCTTCCACCTTTAATTAAATTTATGACATTATTATAAAAAGTAAAATCTTCTAATTTACTTGTTACAATATGAACTGTAAATAAAAGTCATTGTTAACTTCTTAATGTATTAGCACATATACATATAATCTATAAATAATTACCTTCTGGATTTAATTTTTTACTGGCATTACCCATAATACCTCTGATTTTTAATATAATATTTATGACTTCATTTATTCTTTCATCTAAAGAAACATCTCTCCATTCATTGAACTGTAATATACATAAATTTATTAGTTTTAAGCATATTAGAATGTCAATATGTCATCTTACCTGTTCTGGCATTGGATATTGTCCTTCCATTAATGATGGAATTGATACAAATTCTGGAAATTTATTTGATAATCTTTTATATAAATCGTCAGACAGATATGGAATTATAGGTGCAGATATACGTAAAAATGCTTCTAAACATTTTCTTAAGCTATATGTATGACTTATATGTATATCCGTGTCTTTATCCTTATATCCCCATTTGGTAGTTTCCTATAAGATCAGATCTCCAATTATGTTTCAAATAGTTTCAATATTTTTATAAAATAATCAACATATTATAAAAATTTAGTCATGTTTAAAATAATTAAAATTATATTTTTTCAATAATGACAAATTTAATAATCGTGATCTTACCAAATAATAATCACAAAATTCATAATATAGAAATTGTTTCATTGATGCAACAACTTGATGAAAATCTCGTTGTGAGAATGAATCATTGACTTCATTTATCATTAGAGATAATCTGCTTAAAATCCACTGATCAATAATTGCCATATTTGTAGGTTTTTGATACACTTGTTCACCTGTCATAAGCAGGATATATTTGCTTGCCTGCCAAATTTTATTTAAAAAATATTTGCTTGTTTGGAACTCCATAATATCAAATTTAATATGTTGCTCTGTTTAGATAAAAATATCTGTATGTAAAATGAGTAAAATTTTAAAAATAAATCCTAGTGATTGATATGTACTAACTTTTGATATTGTGACTGCATAATGTCATACGTAAAGCGTCTGTACCATGTTCTGGTATACCATTAGGAAACTGCTTTTTATTTGCGCTTAACATTCGTTTTAGAGCAGATTCGCTAACTAAACCTGCATTATAACTTTCTTTCATTTGTGCAACAAGGTTCTATTACATCATAATATTTAATAAATTAATATTGAATGAAATACATCTTAGAATGAAACACACATATTAATACTTACATTTAAAGTGATACCATTGATAATATTTTCTGGAGAAACAATATTTCCAGTTGTTTTAGACATTTTCTTTCCATAAGTATCACATAAAAGACCATGTAATAAAACTTCCTGGATTAACAATTCTTAAATAGGTATTAAAAAATAAAAAGGTATAAAGATTATAAGTATTAAAAAATAAGAAGAAAAAAAATTAATAAAATAAATCTCATGATCTTACATTAAAGGGTATGCAATTAGTCAATTCCAATCCTAGCATTACCATTCTTGCAACCCAAAAGAAAAGAATATCACTTCCTGTTTCCATTAATGTTAAAGGGTAATATTTTTCAAAATCTTCGCTCTAAAAATGTTTCCTAATACAGTTTTATATATTATTTAATTATTATAATAATATTCAATTATTATTTTATACCTTCTTTGGCCATCCCATTACTGCGAACGGAAGTATTGCAGAAGAAAACCAAGTATCTAATACATCTTGATCTTTATATAATTTTATGTCTTGTCCATATTTATTTTGTACAAAAGTTTTTGCATCATCTTCAGTTCGACTAATTATCCATTCAGTTTTACCTTCTACTGTAATGTAATATGCAGGAATAGAATGACCCCACCATATTTGTCTCGAAATACACCAATCTCTAGAAGAAACATTATAATTAAGATGTATATTATCAATTTTTTTAAACGTATTGTTATATTTTCTATTTACCTGATATTATTAAGATAGTTATACCACGAATCTTCATAACTATTAGGTACTATTTTTAAATGACCTTGTTTCACAGCTTGTATTGCTTTTCGAGCCATGTCTTTACATTTAATAAACCATTGTTCTTTAAGTAAATATTCCACAACATCGTGGGATCGTGAACACAATGGCACATACATGTTATGGTCGCTGATACTTTTTAAGAGACCTTTATTTGACAATTCGTTTAAAACTTTTTCTCGAGCAATAAATCTTGGCAAACCCTGAAATAGAGATAATATAAAGAAAATACGTTAAAACAAATCTTCTAAAAAATACAATTATTTAAGTAAAAGATAACTATACTTTAAATAGTTTGCCTGTTTCAGTTATATTTCCATGTTCATCAATAACTTCAATGATTTCTAATTGATGATTCATTGCAATTTGATAATCTAAAGGATCATGTGCTGGTGTAACTTTTATGGCACCTAAACGATTTTTTTTTATAAGAGTATGCCACAGACTAATGAAAATGTAAAATAATTAAAATATAATTACCTGTACCATATTCTCTATCAACTAAAGGATCAGAAATAACAGGAATATATGTTTCTTTCAAGGCATGCCAAACTTGTTGCCCAATATATTTTGCATACCTTTCGTCATCTGGATGAACAGCAATTGCTACATCTCCAAAAACAGTTTCTGGTCTGGTAGTTGCTACTATTATTTCATGTTCTAAGAAAATTGAAATAAAATTTCTTATATAGATTGATTATACATATTATGGTAATAATACAGTTAAATAATCATACTTGAATCTTTCACTGGATAAGCTATATGTGCTATTTCACCAAATGTAACCATTCTCTTATATCCTGGAACTTGGAACTGTGTCTTTTTGGTAAGGTATACACGTTCTACCTCAATATCTGATATTGTACTACATAAAGTAGGAGACCAATTTATTAAATCTTTCTTCCTATATAATAAGTTTCGTTTGTTTAACATGACAAGTGCCTCTATCACAGCGATATTATGATTCTAAAATTTCCAATATGAAAAAATATTTTGCTTTCTGAAAATTTCAGATACTCTTTATTAAAAGAATTATATTTTACCTTACTCATTGTAAAGTATTCCCTTGACCAATCTAAACTGGCACCCAAAGTTTCTAACTGAGATTTCATAATATTTTGTTTTTCATCTTTCCATTGCCATACAAATGATAAAAACTGATCTTTTCCCATAGTTGACTTGTTAATACCTTTTGTTTTAAAAAGATGTTTTTCTACCATCATTTGTGTCGCAATTCCAGCATGATCAAATGCTGGAATCCATATCACAGGATGTCCCTTCATTCTATACCTAAATGTCAATTATTTTTAAATTAATATTTAATTTAATATCCAAGAATTAATAACTTTTGCAAAAATACCATCTTGCTAATATATCTTGAATTACTACAGTCAACGCATGTCCTAAATGCAATGTTCCAGTTACATTAGGAGGAGGTAAGAGCATTTTCAATGCTTCTTTTTCATTATCTTTAATAGTGAAATAATCATTGTTTTTCCAAATCTGAAACCATTCATGTTCAGCTTCTTTAGCATTAAAAGTTTTTGGAAAATCTAAAAGAGATAATAAAAATCATTCACTTTTAATGTAACTTTCAATGTACAAATTATATAAATACCTGACAAAAGTTGAATAGAAAGTTTATTGCAGCAATATTTATAATTCTTATTAAGGCGTTGTAAATTTTTACACTGCATGACTATCATTGTAAATTAAATGCATATTATGTTAGATATGTCTCCTTTTAACCTATACGTTTAACAAAATATAACCAATGATACGAGTAAATCATGCGATTACTGTAATCATAAATAATTTTTATTATATATAATTGGGCTAGTGTAATATATATGTATTTTTGTTTGAAATTCAAATACTTCTTATATGTTGTTTTCAATTAATGACTTCATATTAGAATGGCTTTCCTTAAAACGATTTCAATAATATGTTACTGTTTATTGATTTTTTTTTATTACCAATTTACTAAATACAATACATTATTAAATAAATAATATTTTTCTTTTGAAATAGTAATTTTTATATATGTACATTTATGTGTATACGTTACATGCTTCCCTGAAACAAAATTTTAATCTCATAGATATCTGCATGTTACTTGTATATTAATTCGCAGTATAATATAAATTTTTTTAAATATTATTAGATATTCATTTGTATCTTTTGTTTAATTATTTGTTGATCTTCTTGATAAATTTTGCAATCTTTTTATCGATGAATTATACGTAAATACGTAAATAAAATAACCGAGGAAATAATTTTTATTTAATGATAATTTAACATATCAATTTGTTTTAATACATGATCAAAAATTTCAATTCAGAATATACGACGTAATAATCATTGCATTAAATACATGCAATTTCTCAATCTTTACATATACGAAATACAAACAATTACAATGATAATTTCTGTCGTTTATTTTATTTTTACTGATTTTTGTCTGATTCGCTGATAAAAAATTTACAGCAAATAAATTCGTGCGATTCAAAGGTTCGTACTGATACCGGGGTCAAAGTCCATTGGCTGGCCTTGGATTATACTAATTGTAGAAATAAAAAAAGATGCTTAAAAGGAATGCAGCTCCGATTGGTTATATCGGACAGATTCAACACAACGTTAAAAATAAGGACGCTGTTTGGCAGAAAATGTTACACATACTCGAAAACAAACTCACAACACGAGAGTGAGCGAGGGATTTACCTTTGCTCCTCTGCCGTCCCGGTTGCCATCTCTCATTTCTATAATTGATGTCTCATGCTCAAATGCTGTTCGTTTCCATTTCAACTCCAGTTGTCTCAAGTGAGACAAGTTAAATGCAAGTAGTTGACAACAATTGAGGCATTTTCCATATTTGTTAGTGTTATCGCAGTACATATTTTATAATTTTTATATTTTCTTAAATAATGAACGTAAGTATTAATGATTTTGTCGTTATACGCTTTGGCATTACTATTATAAATATAAACTTGTATAGCATAAAATCATTTGCATTTTTATTACGTACGTTAGATTGTTTTATATACTTGTTATTTTCCATACGAATTTCAGGAAGCATATTTCCTGTTGAGAATAACATGATTTTTGATTTCATTGATACTGGACTTTGTCGACATCGCGAAATTTCGTCGACATCGTTTTTTTTTCTTTCGCTTTTTAAATAAAATTTACTCTTTTTAAGATAATAGATATTATATTGAGAAAGTAGATTAAAAAAGTATATTATAGTAAACGTTCTATGTACATGTTTAAAATATTTAAGAGGAAATATTTATGTGTTACAAGTCATTTTGTCAGAAACTATAGCACATATCGATTAATTTTTTGTTTTTTTAATTTAATAGTACGAAGGAACTGATTATTTGAAAAATAAAAGATTTCTTTGAAGTGATGCTTAAGTGTCAAAGGGGATTTCTACGTTTTTTTAAATGGAATATCATATTTTTTTTATATAGTTCTTAAACACATTTAAATAGTTCTTATAACATTTGCAGCATTTCTTGTTATTCTACATAATTAAAAAGTGATACGAAAGAGATAACAAAAAAATTTTGTAGGGATACCAAGGAGAAATTGAAATAGATACATTCTGAAGTAGAATTCATTTTATTAAATGGTCAAAATATTAATCACACATTGACTTCTAAACATTTACTTAGTAACGCATTATTTTTTACATTTGACAATATTATTAAAATTACGGATTTACATGTATTTTGTATCCTTCTTCTTGTCTTCTTTTGTTGTAGATGCAATATTCATAACTTTGTATTATAGGTAATAATAGTGTCTAATAGCGTCAAATCCAGTGATCTAGGCAGCCACAAGCATGGTTCACCTATTATCCATCTATCTTCCTTTGTCATAACTAAAATAAATGTCATTCAGTTTCATAAGAGCTATTTAAAGAAAAAGAAAAAAATATGATAATACATTTAAAAAAACAGACACATTCCTTTGATACTCAAACGATATCTCAAAATATATAATCAGCTCCTTTGTACTATTAAATTTAAAAAAAAAAGATTAATCGATATATCCACCACAGTTTCTAAGAAAAACAATACTTGAAATACTTTAAGTGAACCATTCTATATATATATATATATATATATAAATACACACACACATATGTATATATTATATATATATATTTTTTAGGGATTAGTTGCTCTTGTAACTGGTGGTGCATCTGGTTTGGGACTTGGTGTTGTACGAAGATTTATAAAAGAAGGTGCCAAAGTTGCTGTTGCTGATTTACCAAGATCTAAAGGAAATGAAATTGCTAAAGAGCTTGGAGAATCTGCTACTTTTATACCAACGGATGTAAATAGCAAAATAAATATATCATAAATATTATTAATTTTCTACTGCCAAGTATGTATGAGGCTTTTCTACTGCTAAGTAATGTACATACAAAATTTTTACTGATTTACTTTCATTGCATAATTTCCTTGTAAATATATCAAAATAGAGTGATCAATTGTATTAATCTCGTTTTAATTTACATTAATAAAATTTGTACATTTGTTAAAAAGAATATATAGAAAATCAGAGGTGTCTCTGTTTTAAGTACTTATTAATTCTCTGTTTTGGCAGTAGAGTTAATATTATTGATAACATAGTAATAGGAAGTACATAAATTCATAACAGTATAGTATAATGATCAAATAAAGTAAAGAGATATCAATCAAATTTTAAATAATATTATTGTAGTATATTTTTTCTTCATATTTATATCAGAATTATAGTATGAAAATTAGCAGTATGAAACTTTATAGTTCTATTAATTCCAATGTTATTATTGTTATTGATCTTAATTTAATGTATGTATACTACAGTTAATATTATTAAGATTGTAAATCACCATTAAAAATATATAAACATATATATCATATACATGTGAATTTTGCCTGAGAAATTTCTGTATCAATAACGATTTGTTTCGTTTTACAGGTTACATCGGAGGACGATGTAACTGCTGCTATAGATACAATAAGTAAGAAGTTCCAAAAATTAAATGTCGTGGTAAATGCAGCAGGAATAGCTGTTGCCCACAAAGTGTATAATTTTAATAAAAATGCTCCACATCAAGCAGATACTTTTACGAAAGTGCTTCATGTAAATACTTTTGGAACATTTAACGTTATTAGATTATCTATACCACTTCTGCATAAAAACGAGCCAGACAAAGATGGACAACGTGGAGTAATAATTAATACAGCAAGCATTGCGGCATTTGATGGACAAATGGGTCAGGTGGCATACTCTGCTAGCAAAGGTGCAATTGTTGGTATGACTTTGCCGTTGGCTCGCGACCTCGCTACAGCTGGCATTCGTGTTGTTACAATCGCTCCAGGATTATTTGATACACCGATGCTAGGAAGTTTACCAGAGAAAGTGCGTGAATTTTTAACGAGAACAGTACCATTTCCAAACAGATTGGGTAATCCTGATGAATATGCCAATCTAGCACAACATATTGTTGAAAATCATCTCCTAAATGGAGAAGTGATAAGATTAGATGGTGCTCTCAGAATGCAGCCTTGAATGCAAGTTTGTTAATAATTTTATATTGTTTATATGAACATGGAACGTGGATAAAGGATTTTCATAAACATGGATGTTATAAATAAAAATAATTATGAATAAAACGGTTTTTTTTACATGCAACACCATTATAATTCTCTTAGAATGTACACAAACAACTAAAAGTTTTCATCTATTATAGGTATTGACAATTTTCTTTATTACCTTATGACTGTACATTAATGTCTTGTAAATAAGTTGCAAAAGTCGCAACACCTTTCTTGAAATAGTTCACTAGAGTATCATCTAGCAAAAAAGTTGTGTACATAATATTAACATAAAAATCGTTTAGTTGTCCCGTTATTCATTAGTCTTTCTTTCCAATAACCTCTGGAGATTTCCAAAATTCCAGTAAATGTTGGAATTTATTTTGATGATTTTTCGGAAGAGCCAGTTTATTTGATAAGGCAGGATAATCAGCATCTCCGAGGTCTAGTCAATCCTAGGCATTCGATTCTTTCAGATTTTGCAGCTTCTCTAGCTGATCGGGTTGTAATTCATCTGGAATACTTGCCCTTCCTCCTACTACCATTTTTTCCGGTACGATCTCAATATCTTCTTCTGTTTCTTGTACTTCGATCACGGTACCTCGGGATGGTATAGACTGAGAATTATCTGCTGTACTTGGCCCGGACGTTGAGTCCGCTTCACTTCCAGAACTGCTACTAACTGGGAATGGTGCTGAATCTGTTGGTAAATCATCAACCGTTGATTTTTCTTCAATATCCTCGGTTGCTTCTGTAATTTCTTGCTCTTCTCTTTCATCCATTATTACAGTAGCTTCTTTGCAGTCACTTTCGTTCACATCGGTAGTCGTGCTCGAAGGTAAATCACCATCAGAACTTTCTGCCGATTTCACTGTATCATCAGCGGTTTCTTCCAACTCAGGGAATGGATGTTCAACTTCTTCCATTGGTGTCGCTGCGGTAATTACAATTTGCGCAACCCCAAGTCCGAAATCTTCTGTAGATTGATTACTGTCCAGATACTTTGCTTTTTCATCATCTACCTAAAAACACAAAATACACTGTTAGATTTATCTAACAATCACTCTTTAAATAGGTGTTCTTTAATTACAATTTAAAAGGAATATATTTACCTTTGTTGCCGACTCATCCGACACTTCTACAACTAAGCAGCAGTTTTGTGCACATTGAGATTTTAATTAAATGAAAGCGCGATAATCAATAGTAATGATTTGAAACTTACCTACTATACCAGGCCCTTCGGAATTATCGGCTTCAAATTGCGAGCCGTATTGACTTTTTTGGTCCTTTGAAAGATTTATTATGAAACCCTCTTGTCGATGCTGTTGTTCGATGTTTGCATTACTGGATTTTTCATCTTGCGACTCTGTATAAGATAACACAATACAATGCAACGTAACGTTTCACAATATGTTCATGTTTTTAGAAGTTCATTACCTTTCATCATATTTTCCGTTATTTCGTTTTCTAATAAAAATTCTGGAATTTCGGGTGGTGTAAATACTGGAGGTGCAGAGCTCGGTGGTGTTACATCATCCTAATAATGCAAAATTAAAGAGGTCAACGTTATAAATAAATATGTTAATCGTTTAAAAGTACCATTCAATTAAAATTTAACCTGTGGAGTCAAAGGTGAACCGTCTGCAGCGCAAGGTTCTACGATTAAGGATGGGAATAATCCTCGTTGTCCACGTAATTCTCCTTCCCACCATCCGTCATCGACGTCGTGTGGTTCTTTCCTTACGACTTTTAAGATATCGCCTTCAAGGAAACTAAGTTCTTCGTCGCATGTGGCATCATAGTCATAAAGGGCAATACAATATTGCTCCGTTTCTAACAAAGAAATTAATAATCGTTACAAAGTATACTTACTGTATTAATTTGTCACATAAATTATCATATGCTTAATTAATTTAATCAGCTCATTTAGCTAATTTGAAGTTTCGTACTTGAAGAAGATAAAAATTAGATAAAATTATTCAACATTGGACAAGAACTGTGCAATCAAACATGGACTGAAAAATAGATTTACCTCCAATATGATTTTGTACAATAGTTTCTGATGCTGCAGTTTGTAAATTAGCATCTGGATCTACTGCGTCGTGGTCGTCGATTGTGTAATCTACCGAGGAGAAGGATATTTGTTGTACTAGACCTGGTCCTTGGGAAGTGAGACCGGATGTTGTGTCCCTTTCGACATCGAGATAATTCTGAGGAACGAAGCCTTCTTCGCCACGATAATTTCGCGCTCGCAGCCACCCATCGCCGTCGCCTTCACCAACAACTTCTAACTGCTCGCTTTCGACAATTGATAACTCGTCGGGATTTTGCGCCTGTGAAGAAATGCATTTTTAGTAAAAAGAAAAAACGTATTTAAAGTAAAGTATGTACGAATATCTTTCTAGCAAAAATATTTTTCTTAACATAAAATTACTTGGTAAAACATTAATCTTATTGTAATAAGTAAATTTTTTTATAAATCACACCGTGTATGAATAGAGCGCAGTACACTTGTATATTGGCTGGGTAGAGGACATTTCGGATGTTTCACGAATCTCAGTCTGTTCTTCTTTTTCTTCGTTATCCCAATCGACAGCTGTCGGATCGTCCCAACCAACTGTAAGTTGTTCTATTCGTTGTTTCTCTTGCTCGAGCAAAGCTGTTCAATTAATAATATAAGCAATGTAGTTCCTCATTCCAGCAACGTTCCATTTATTGTATTACGGTATGAATTACCATCAACTTCTTCACTATCGTGTCTTTGCCTTTCCTTAGTTGTTTCTTCTTCTTGTTGAGGAACGTTTCGCGCGCTGCCCGGTCGTTCGACGGTCGTCAAGTCGCTGCCACCATCTCCATCGCTGTCGTAGAACGAGTCCGAGGACGGATGTTCCTATCATAATGTAAACGTGATTTTTTTCACGATATTTTATACAATTTCACTATCTAAGTAATAGTTAATAATTTTGGAACCAAATGAAGGTAAGTACCGCCGTTCCCGATGCATCAGTTCTGACAGAAAGAGAGCTAGCTGAACGTGGCATATCTTGGACACTTAATGTTTCCGCTTCCTGTAGCCACTCGTCAACGTTCACTAAAAAAAAAAAAAAAAAGAAAAAAGAAGAAAAGAACAGATGGAATTGTCAAATGTCAGGTTACAATCTGTCACGCTGATTATATTCGAACAAAGGAGAAAGATAGAAGTAACAAACCTCCACCGTTTCGAAGGCATTCTATTCTCGCTTCTGCCTTTAGTTTTGCTGTCTAATGAACAAGTAAATAGGTAAAGAAGAGAATTGACGCGAGTCACGTTTCACCGCATCGCATATCTTACCTCTGCACGTCGTATCATATGTTTCAATTCGTCGATTTTCGTATCTAAATCTGGACCTTGTGGATCGTTTGGATCAGTCTACAATCATTGTTAAATACAATTATTTAAAAATCGATTCGAAATGGAAATAATTAGCTAGGTTCTCTTATGCTCTTTTGGACAGGATTAATTATGTTCTTTTGTTAACCTTTTGTCCAGACTCTTTTAGTTGCAGAAGAACTTGTACTTTTCTACTATTCTCTCGAATGCTACTTATTTCGCGAGCTATTCTCGTCGACCAGCGACGAGCTTCCTTTCCGAGCGTAGCAGCAGCGGAATGATCAGCCGTTATCCTGTAACAAATTCGTTTCCTAAAGTATCATGAAAATCAGCATTTGAAAATGTATATATCTTATCTGATAGATATCGTTTATAAACCTTTCTACCGGATCGTGGTCACAAGCTTCGAAATCGTATTGTATATGTTGCTTCAAGACAGGATAATACAAACAGCAACACTGTATATTGTACTCTCTGGTGAGCTGTAGAAGAAATAGAAAATGAACAGGATGAACAGAGGCGTTATTTTTATACGTACGTTGCGCGTTAATATTGCAAGAATTCCTTTACTTACTTGTTGCGCTTGGTCACGAATTTTGCCGAAACTGTTTTGCGTAGCTAAGCAGGTCAAGAGTTCTGTACGACCCATTAGCGTCAAATATTCTGCAACTTTATCGTAAACACCTTGTTCTAAATACTGTTAAAAAGAAAAAAGAAAAGAAGAAATGTTCACTTCTTTTAAATAGAAGGAGAAATTAATGTAGTAATATAAGAGTGACTTACTTGCATAGTGTTTTGTAAGTCGACTACAAAATACCTATTCTGATGTGCATTGGCAGCGGCGAGAGCAAGCAAATAATCGTTTCGAGCTCCTGTTGACTTCTCTTCTAAAGCGTCGCGTTTCGAGCTTACCTGAAAATAATTTTAATCTTTTTTATGCAAAATACATTTCTATCGTCACAGATTACTTGAGATATTCCTGCACCTTTGCACTATTTTTCTGCAATGACGTTATCGATTGAAAGAAGGATCCCTTTTTTTTCTTCAATCTGTAATTGATCAAACAGTTAATCAATCACAAAAATGTCAGCTACTTGTTAATCTGTGTAAAATCCGCATGTATGGTAAATACGTACTTTTCTTCGATATCTTTCGCTTTGTCGCGTACATCATGGGCACTGTGCTCTTCGTCGAAGTAAAATTTTTTGGTTTTGTCTACATCTTGCACGCACATTTGCAGCTCTTTTTGTACTATCATTAATTGGTCGATTGCCTTCTTAGAGATTTGTAGTTTGTGCATCTTCAAGCCTTTCGCATCGTCGGCGATTTGCTGTTGAAAAACTTCCACCGCAGCTAACCGCGCTCTGGCCAATTTTTCGTTTTCTTCCAAGACAGTTCGCCAAACGTTCCACATATTCCTAAAATTAGAAATTATTTGAATTCAATTGGAACGTCTCAAGTCATGAGAAAGAAATTTTATATGTATTTCAATTTTCTTCAACCGCGGGGAAAAGCCTTGTCTCGGCTGAGATAATTTAATTTTAATATATACTATGTAATATTCGAGGTCTAAAGTTTACCATTTTTCCTCTGCACCTTCGACTTTCAAATCCGGAATGTTTGGTATCTTTTTATTCAAATACGCAGAGGATATTTTAAGCAGTGCCTAGAATGAACATTTGGTCGGTAATAATACAAACTGGATAATGTAAATATCACGAATGTGATCACTGATGTTTCTCTTACCTCCGAATATGATTTTTCAATCGCAGACTTTTTTATCGTAAAGTTGCTGAAAAATATAGTTGCATTATTGGAACATTTATGTTTTAAAAACATAAAATTAAGTAAATAATTCTCGATGTATAAACAACTATTTTATACGTTATTTTAGATAATATTTTTACGTAGAACAAGTACTTGCAAATACATGAATTTTGTATTAAATGTAACAAGCTGACACATACTGTAGGAAAATTTTTTAGTACAAGTATGCACGTAGTGAATATCGAGAACTGTCGAAGAAATTCGACGGATCGGTGATATAAAATAACTTAAGTTTAGGTTATCTAAACAGCTTTTATCTAATCCTCTTTTACATAAGTTTAAGACTTACCGTATATCTTCCAGAAGGTCGCACTCATGCTGGTTTTTCGCTTGTAATTTTGCCGCCTGCTCTGCGTGTACATTCTTAAGAAACTTTGTGTAATTTCCCTGTAAATGTTTTTTTGCACTGTCGTTAGTTTTAATTAACGTTACACATATGGATCTCTGAAATGATGTTTCGATTTTTATCACAAACAGATTTTTGTAACATACGGAGGCGTATCCTTTGACTCGTCGCCAGAATATCCAGAAGGAAAAGTTCACTTGACAACGATAATTTACGAACACTACACTAGTAGAATACTATACTAAACTATACTATACTATATTCGCTACTCTTCCACTAATCGAGTCTGTGTTCTATATCTAAAATAGCGAATAAACATTTCGAGAGAAATATACAATTCGATCGTTCGTATATTTTTGAATATGAAAAGAAGTATTGTCACCATGTCTGTTCTGCTTGCTGAGCCGAACATTGAAGCGTGTGCATGTATCCTATCGTTTTTAAAAACATGTAACATAAATGTATAAATAACCCGTCTACTAGCATTTAAGGTTAGCATCTAAGGCATTAATGATTGAATATCTGAGATTTGAAAGCTTAATAAAAAAAAAAAAAAAAAAAGTATTGTCACAGCTATTCATATATAAAGTTCTATATATTGGACGTAAATTGCTGATTGAGTATTTGAATATTTTTATGTATTAAGTATTCAATAAAAATACCTCATAAAGTTCTATAGGACGTAAATTGCTACTTGAGTATTTGAATATTTTTATGTATTAAGTATTCAATAAAAATACTTCAAATTTGGGTTCAAGTTCCTTTGTAATCTCATTGAGCACATAACTCCGACACAAAGAGAAAAGGGGAAGAAAAAAAATAAGGTAAAAAGTTGCATCTCTCTTTTTTTTTTTCTTATACATTGCCGAGGCATTAATTGGCGTGTAGGAAAGTGTGCGAGGGTAATGCTTTAATCAGCGATAACATTGTTGGGGAATCAAGTTCAATTTTGTAGTACAAGGTGGTGCATCGATATTTCCTTTATGCATTAGGACTCACATTGACCTCGTGAACTCTATAATGAACAGTCGTTCAATATGCAGGGACGATACGCTGTGTCTAGTTATTGAAATCTCACTATTTCCTTATCGATTCCCAATATTTTTAAGGATTTTTACGTGCATCGCGCAGTTGTGCTCTAAAGGCACATATATATGTATATATATATATATATATATATATATATATATATCTATGTATATATATATAATTACACATATGTACGTGTGTATGCGCTAGTAATATCATGCATTATTCAATGGATCGTTAAGTGGGGAAAGCTGTTTCATCATTTTCGAGAACAATGCAAATTTTCAAGTTCTCCTTTTCCCTTTTTTTTTTCTTTTTCGTTTCAACGATTCGACAAACACGCCAATGGAAACAACAAAAAAAAGATAAGCTTCGCGTTTTGTTTGCACCCAGAGTGCAAAGGCTGTGTAACCTAGAATTTTCAATAAATCTGTTGAAACTTCGCCACCTCTCGCGTACAAGTAATTACCGGGTGTTTTTTCAAGAACAGAGTTTTTTTATCTACGCCCCGTGAGACGGAAAGGTCAGACTTTTAACCGGTGCTAGGCGCATTCGACAAAGTACGATGGTAATCTAGGAAAGGAAAATAGAATCTAAACAGCGAAAGGGCAGGTCGAATGAAACTCGTAACAGTTGCGACGGTCATTGTTTTTGAAGAACACCTTATCGATCAAGTGGCTCGATGAACATGACTTGAAACGACGAAGAGAGAAAGAGAGAGAGAGAGAGAGAGAAAACAGGAAGAGTTTCTCGATGTCTCTGTTCCAGCCTCATAAATAATTAGCGCCGTTGAAATTTTCAAACGAAAGGCTTGCCTCTTCGAGCCCGTTCTTGCGAAAGAACAATTTTCGAGTGTAAAGAAGTGGGTAAACATGAAATTGTCCGGAAGAGGCGGAGGAAAATTTCCAGTGCAGAAGAGCAAATAGAGGAGCGTACCAAGCTCGAGAGCTGGACCAAATTCTGCCGAAAGGGAATATGTCTTTTGGGTGTAAAATACGCATTTCCTTCCTTGCGGACACTTATTGCTTGACTGACATTCGGTAGGTGGAAGTGGGTCAGGAATCTCCCGATTTTTAACTACGAAACTTTATTGTCACGAAGAGAGGCGAGGGCCCGGCTCGTTATCCTGATAAATAGGTCGGAGAATCCTGTTATCGTCGGTGCTAACAAAGCTGATCGAACACAATTTTTCGACAAATTTCTGACTACTCTCGCTCGACTAACTAATGAAAAAAATCATGAAACTACACTTCAGAATATTTGCCTCGGAGAGTTTATTATCCTGCGGACAATAGATTAGTCGTGGCCGAGGGCGTCACTATTTGCACGTACAACAAAGAAAGGTCCTCGAATAATATTTGTACGATACTATTCGCAAATCAGAGCTCAAACGAAAGATAATTGATAGAGGAGAAAATCGGAAGTAAAACACGTTTTGCCAACGATCTGTCCTCTTTCGTAATTTCTGATTTGACAGAAATCTTGCGAAGGAAGCTTCTCGCGAGGAAACACGGCCTTCTGAAAATCGTCCTACATTCAAAATTCGGGATCGATCTCGACGAGAGCATCATAGTGCACTGTTATATAATAAAGGAGACAGACGAGGAAATCTCATGTCTGCGCGAAGGAAATATTTCCGGAAGGGAGAAGAAGCCCAGTTATCTAGAGAGGCACGTTCGTTTTCGACCTGACAGATATTAACCCGGGTCTTTGGCCGGTTCCATACATTTTCAGGTCAGCTTTTGATATAGATTCGTGGCGAGGACCGAAGTGCTCATCGATTTTCCTATCGTGGCAACGTTCGAGCGCGGTTTACGTCAATTTTCCTCGTAAGATATCGCCGAAGATCGATACGCGGTCAAATTCGTGCATTACGAATCGTACCGAGAACTGTTCACTTCTGCTTACACCTCGAGAAAGCGAGAACCCCATTCTTCACGATTCCATGTTGAATCCGTTCGAACTTGCTCAAAGAGAAGGAAGTCCATTTGTTCATTGCCGAGGGGGTGCACGTTGAACGCGCTGCAATTGCGCAACGTGAAAATTTTCGTGTGAAGATAGTGCAAGAGAAGAAGAAGACGAAGAAGAAGAAGGAAGAGAAGAAGAAGAAGAAGAAGAAGAAAAAGAAGAAGAATCGTACAGAGAGCTGACTGAGAAGAAAATTTTGCGAACGAAGATGCAACGAAAGATGTCGGGCTTACTTTTCTCGGTGGTGGTTGCATGCTGGACGAGCGGCCTGCTCTGCAGCCTCACCGCTGGCAGCCCGTTTTACACCGTCCGCCGGGGAGGGGTGCTCTGTTGTTTTCGTACGCCTCACCCGACACAATATTACACGCGCTACCACCCTCGCTGCTTGCGTGTCCGTATGCTACTGATCTCCTGTCCTCGACTGAGTTAGCCTATTTATTGATCGCACACGCGCCTGCGTCCTCTCGATCTACATCTTCGGCATCCCTCTCGTTCCCTCCCTCTACCCTCTCCCGCCGCCTTCCATCCCTCGCCAACTTTTCCCGATCTCCCACGACACTTGGAATTGTCACTCTCTTTCAGATAAATCTTCGCGCGTTTTATCGACTGACATCAACCAAAATTCCCCACTTTCCGACCGTATTCGTTTTTCGCGACTCGATTCGAGTTGGGAGAGGGAAGATGCCCTGTATGAAATTAGTCGATGAACGAAAATCAAATCTTTTTTTTTTTTTTTTTGATCTCGTTACTATGCGATTTAATTTTAAAGCTTGTAGGGGGGGGGGGGGTAAGAACACGTACTGAAGTAACACGCGGAAACAAAAGAATCACAGCCTCGGAAACAATATTCAACTTTATTAATTGTATAAAACGGGAATACTTTTCGCAGATACATACCAAACGAATTCGTTATTTCGTATTTGACATGTAATTATGAGAGAGGTTTTTATGTTTAACGTTACATACAAAATTGAAAAAGTCACAGCGGACATTTTTTAAACTAGTTGGAACATCCACAAGATGCGATATAACTTCACTATACACACCATTTTGACATGGGTCAAAATCAGATTTGCCGAACCCACATAAGAAATATATTTCCACCTTCGTTGATGTGAAGCGCGATCGTGTTCATTGAGGAAATTTTGTTCGTCTGGCGTTGATTATCTTATAAAAATACGACGAAACACGATGAAATCTCATTCTTTTAGAAACCAATAATTCGAAGCTTAACTTTCTTAATTAAACAGACATTGTGAGATAAGCGAGTCTGGCCGTGTTTAAAAATTGACACAAGAAGAAAGCAGTCCGTAAATACTTGGTAATCGAAATTCGTGTCTGTTCGTTCTAACTTCTACAATCGGCATTCATGGTAACTCGTCAGGTGGTATCGGTCCCAGATCGTGATCAGCCGATAGACCTATGGCACCCTCGACGTCGGCGTCCGAACCAACTGCTAAAACAACCTCTGGTTGTGGCACTGGTTCAGCTGCTTGTAAGAGAGCGATTGCTATCGGGTTTCCGCCAGCGTCTAATACCGGATCGGCAGTAGCTTCCGCGAGATTTGTCACAGACTTTGACTTCACGCATTGAAAATCGACATGCCGACTTTTCGCTTCTTCCTTCTCCCAAGACATGTGAATAAATGGCCTTTGCACGTAATTGTAAATTACTTCGGCACGTCCTCCGGCTCTTTTCTTGATCTTCTCCTTATAGGTGGGGTATCCTTCGATACCTAGGCGAATCTTTTTTAAACCGCGTTCCTTCATTACCTGCTTAGCCACGTCCCTGTTTTCGATGTACTTGAAGAACCGATACATAGCGGTGCTATTAACGGCTGTCAAAAAAACGAAAGATATCTTATTAAAACATCGTGCTTTCCTTAATCGGAGATAAATCAACAAACTTTTTATCAAAGCAAATAAGTTTTAATACAAGTGTTTAAGACTATGTGATTATCGATGTTCTATTTTATGCATCCAATATACCGTGGCAAGGCCGTATATTTTGAACCTTGATATCGCAAAAAAAGAAAGCGAAAGTAAGAAATAATATCGTTCGCATACTCACTTTGTGAATATTCTTCTCCCATTTGTGGCGGGTATTCTTCATCCCAATCGACGATATCGTCTTCCAATAAAACAACGATATGACACTCGCGGTCGCCTCTACGCGCGCTGTTTACCATTAGCGGCAATATTAAATCTTCCAGGAATACTTCGAACTGGCATCGTGCACCTTCGTTGGACAATTCATGTAACAATCCTCCTATGAAATGATCTTATTTTTAGAATTTTTGTTATTTATAATACTATCAATAAGCGTTGTTATCCCTTATTATTTGCAAAAGCAGTTAATTTTCTTATATGATAACAAATGATTCTAGTTAGAAAATTTGGAGCAATTTCGAAACGTTTTGTTGCTAATTGTTGCATCGAATTATGTAATTCAATCACAATTTTTACTTACTTAAATTCTGACACTTTACTGTATTAGCGTCGAACGGGACAAGAAGATAGTCGCAAGCTTCTCGTAATTCTTGAACGGCAACTGCCGGCGGGCATCGAATTACGCCACCTTTATAATAATCAAGAATAGCTCTAAACACCATGGCAGATATACCATCTGCAACTTCATATTCACCACGTTCATTTGGTTGAGCATACTCAACACCGGAACTGAACATTCTACCTAGCATTGTGTTTGGATGTGCAGTGAATAATGCAGGATCAACGATAAATCTGAAATCAAAATTCATCTTCTAACTTAATGTAATTACATGTGTAATTAAGAAGAAAACATTGAGCAATACCTACCTGGTATTATCAACAATAAGAGTAATGCGTTCATCACTAGCTTGAGGATTATTTATACCAGTAACAGATCCTGACGATGGTAAATTGTCCCTATTTTGACTTTGTTGATTTTTTCCAACACCGACTCCAGAGCAAAGTCTGAAGAAAAATATGTTCTAAGTGGCTACTGAAGATCACTTAATATTAATACCTACGTAAAACAAAGGAATTATGACTAATAAACGTATAAAGCAATGCAGACTATTCAATAAATTTCTAAGTAATACCTACCTGTTGCATATGTTGTGTGGACTCTTGTATCAATAATATGAGAAATAAAAATACAGTTGACAAAAGCACACAATAATTAAATACTTCATAGTATAAAGTATTAACTTAAAATCATTAAATATTCTGGAAATGAGATACAACTGTGTTTACATTCTTTCATTCATATTACCTGTTTTGTTGATTAATATTAGTGTTTTGCCTGCCAGAATTGAAGGTATGACAGTGCCTTTCACTGCTCCCATCCCTTTGTACCAAACAAGATTTTGGTTTGGAAGAGCCACCACAACTACATGCAAAACAACAACATTACCTTTCTAATGATTGCATTCGACAACAAGCATTGTGTACTATTTACTGAATCTAACGTGAATATAATCGAATGATGAACAAGTGTATGTACATACGAATTTTACTGTAAAAGTAGTATGATTGTAATACAGAGGTTTATAAATTGGTCCTCTAACCTTTTTGTTGTTCCAACATTATTCTCTTTAATATTGAAGTAAGATAAGAAATAAATTAAATAAGATTACAAAAAGCTTATGCGATACGATTCTAACAAGAAATAATGTAAATTAAATTTCACGAAATGAGTAATAATGTTTAACAGTGAAAGGTGGAATGAATTATGTTACTTTTTGATACATTGCCTATTGATTGATCTAGTATCAAACTATAAGGAAGTATGAACTCGTAAGTTTTAATAAAAAGATTAACTGACATGCATGACATTCTGCATAACATCTCTTAATACATGCTACATTTTAAACATGTAATTGTTAAAATAGTAGTTTTCAGGGCATAGTAGATTACAGGTAAAATTGGTTGTAATATTGCTCATCTAAAGTATCTGTTTTAACAAAACTAATAAATTAAGCTAATAATACAAAATATCTAAAATATCTAATGTATCTATCATGTTTATTTTATTTTGTAATAAATATTGTACTTATTATACTTGTAACATTATACTTATATCTTTTACATAGTACCTCATTCTATTCTTGTAAATACGATGCCGACCCCTGCCACCTGTCTCTTTGTCTGTTTCAGTATCACTGCTACTATCTTGAACATAGTTCAAACGTTCAGCAGGATTTGACATCTTGGACCAGCTGTAAAAATACAGTAAGTTACTACATATTTATTTCTGAACAATTCCTCTGTTTTCAAATGGTATTGCACTTCGTTTATTCAATAAAATATACTTTATCTTTAAGCAACATTAATAATCAGATTTTCTCTCTTCTTCTCTGTATAATGTTATAAATTGGTAATAAGTATAAAAATATTTGAATAATACAGGCAATGAAATTCAAATTGAACGTACAAAAGTTCCGAATACTTAAAAAAACTAGCGTTACCTGTCTTGTTTATTAATTTTGCAAATATAAATAACATGTAGTTATAATAATATCAAGTAATTACAATTGCATAGTGTGTATGTAATATTTATTGACGTTGGACGCAATGATGAAGTACGAAATTTCAAATATACTTATTGCAATAACGCTACTGTTGCAAAATTGTAAAATATCTACGTATGTATGTATTTTGGGTACTTTCTTCGCACAGTGCTTATATACGAGTCATACACTTTGGATACTTACAAGTTAGATACTGACAAATACCATCCAACTTTTCTTAAGAGCCAGCTGGCTGGGGTGCAAATCTCTAAGCCGCAAGATTGAAAGTTAACCTGACCTCTCCTTTTTACGGAGAGTTGCATTCCAAGCCGATGAAACAGATAATACGAAACACCACACGGTCATTGATGACAATTCATCCCGACAGGCGTTGCCCTGAAACTTTACGTTACATCGACGTTGGAACTTACGGTGCGTCAACGAAAATGAAACGACCAGAAGCTACTTGAGAATTACATCGTCCTGTCGTACGAAATAACAACAGAGTTGTTTAATTTATTTATTGTATTCCGTGCACATTATAATGGGATACCAATGCAACAAACATTTTGAAATAATACGAATTCGCGCCAGAAGAAAATCCAGGTGTCTCTTTGATGGTTCGAGCGAAGATTCGTATCTAGTTCATATGAATTTAATGATATTTAAGAATTCTTTAAATACATAGTTTTTAATGTCTGCAAAAAAAAGTGCAAATTTCGATTAAAGTATTATTGGCGGATTACGTTCGTGTGCATTCACTATGTTCATAATGATTACGATGTAGCGCAATTATTTATTATTTTGACTCAAGTGATGTTTGTTTATCTACAAAAATGTTCATAAAATTTGTTAGTGCAGTCGTCTGCATCAGTTGTTTTTCATATACATTTTATATTTTGTGTAATTTGACATACTTTTTGTCAAGTCATAATGAAAACAAAGGAGTGATTACTGTACCAGAAAAAGGTAAATAATGATAGTAGCAATAGTGATAGTAAAATTATTAAAACTGAAATCTATAACAAGTTACGTTTGTAATTCATATTTATATTACAGATGAAGATACTGATTCAGTAATATGGATGCTAATAATAAACATGTCTCTATTGAGTATTTTTATGTTACAACACTCGCTTATGGCTAGTAATTTCGTGAAACATTTATTTTGCAAGTTACATGTAGACTATATAGAAAGAAGTATTTATAATGTTACCAGTGCTATGACGCTTCATTTATTGTTTACCAATTGGCAAACTATTTCATCTGTTGCATTATGGAAAATTAATACTTCTCATAATAATGTTTTATGGTATACATTCACTGCATTTCATGTGTTGGCTTGGTCGATAATTTATAGCGGATGTTTGATGATGGATATATCTGAGTTAGCTGGAATAAAACAAGTATATTATAAATTCTCATTTAGACCAAGCCCTATGCTAATGAAGTCAAAAGAACTGTTACGTTACTACTCGCATATGAGACATCCAAGTTTTACAGGATTTCTTATTATTTTATGGATATATCCTTATATGACGTAAGGGACATTTCAAATATTAATGTTATAATATTCAAATTGTGTGAAACAAATAAATAACTTGATTTTAATATCTTATAGATTAGACAGATTATTATTGGCTTTGATACTCACAGTTTACATGACCTTAATGTGGACTATTGACAAAGAAGATTACAATTATCACGAGAATCTTGTGAAGAGAAAGCAAAGAGAATTATTCTGATCCTCACTTATACATATTAGTTTACTTTATTAGCATTACAATTAAGTTATGTACTCAAGTGTACTAACATTTGCTTTACTAAAAGCAGTTTATCAAAAGTTTTGTATTGTAAAATATGTATGTAACATAAATATATTCTTCTTAATTACTATATGTAACTTATTAATTAGCTATAGCGAACTTTAATTTACAATTTCAATCAAAAGAGCTGTTCCTTGTAAAATCCAGTATGATTGTTCTTTTTTAGATGGAAGTAGAACTGCAACAACAAAATTAGTACTATGTCCAGTTGTAGATAATACACCTGCTCGAACTGCTGTTCTGTACAAAGGGCAAACATATCTTTCTAACTCATTTTTTGGTAATTCTAATACCGGATGTATATGTAAAACTGGAAGAGATGGGTGCATTTCTCCTAAAATCGATAATTTATTTGCTTTTCACCAGCAATATTATTATTTAAGTATTTTATAAAATTAACACTTTACCTATATTTGCATCTACTAAACACATGGATTTGAAATCCCATCTTCCAGCATCAATAAATAACCCATGTATTAAAACTCCATCCTCTGGCACTTGTAAGTTTTTATATACCTCTATTACCTAAGATATTACATTAATTGCATAAAGGAGATATTCTTTTGTTATGTAAGTTTTAGGTGCTGTAAAATATTTATAATGATTAGACCTCTTTTTCAGCCTTTTTATGCTCTATTTCAATGTCTTCTTGATCAAGTACAACTTTGGTGGCAATGAAATCAAATTTTAGATGATCTATAGGAATGTTGTATTTTCTTGCACATGTTTGTAATATGCCAGTTAAAAATCCTTGTGGAAAGGATAAGCCCGAAATCCAAAAAGAAATAGGTTTTTTGTCAATTAACCAAATCTGTAAATGCATGATACTTACTAAACTAGTTATTTTTTTATGTTTTTCATTTTTTTTACTTCAATGAAGTCAATCCTCAGTTCTAAGTTCCTTATCCAACTTCCTAAGGTCTTCAATGATGGATAGACATTTACATTATGCCACATCTCTGGTACCTATGTTAGTATAGTATTATGAGAAATTTATAAAAATAGCTTAAAAATATTTTATTAATTAGAAATAGTTTTTGATAAAAGCTTATAATTTATGTATACTTTGTTAAAAAAAATTGATAGCAAAACCTGGTTGTTGACAAATGCCATAAAGATGTTTTCTAGTTCCTCAGACATAACAACAAAACCTTTGATGGCACGCTGTAAATTTTCTATTGATGTATGTATCTTTTTTAGAAGTATGTTATATCTGTCAACTTCGTGAACGAGGACAGTACTTAATGATGGAAGTCTTCCCATTGAATCTCTCTATAAAAGTTTTATAATGATAGTTGCTTTATAATCAACAGTAGTATGAAGTAAGCATTGTTAATTACTTTCAAGTGCTCTTTGTTACATTTTGCAATATCTATCTTAAATTGAATTCTATCCTTTATCATATCAGCAACTTCATATGCTATATCTGAACTAGATTTATCTTGATCAGTGACAGATTCTTGCGGTTGTATTTCCAAAATAGTATTTAATGCGAATTGTGCTTCTTTTAACTAATATAATTTTTACAAATATTCCAAGTTATTATGAGGATATAGTCTCTCCCGATTCCGTTTCGCTAACTCTGATTACCTGATAAACAATGTTTGCATTTTCATGCATTCCAAAAATTTCTGGGTCATCAATTATAGAAAAAGTCTCCATAAAATCTTCATACTCTTCTAGAGTATTGTAAACAGGACAGTAATATTTTCCGGATGGCGAATAAACATATTCTATAATTATTTATAATTTGAAATTATTTGTAATTTGTATTGTACAATTTATTTTGAAATTATTTACTGAT
Organism: Frieseomelitta varia; assembly: GCF_011392965.1. Classification (NCBI taxonomy): domain Eukaryota; kingdom Metazoa; phylum Arthropoda; class Insecta; order Hymenoptera; family Apidae; genus Frieseomelitta; species Frieseomelitta varia. The sequence goes on from NW_025110574.1 coordinate 209,672, forward strand.
GTCCAAAGATTTAGGAGAAAAGAAAATAGCTAAGATTGTTTTCATACACCTCAAGTCCCAACTATCTGTAACTCTACCTCCGTAAGTAATTTCACCTAAAATGAATACAATGAAAGTGTTTAGCTCTTTTTAAGGAAAAAGATTTAAATGACTCGAATAAAAATTTATGAACCTGTGGTATATATTAACGCGTTCCAAGGTATATGATCATGCGTACAAAATAATTTCAAATTTAACAAACAGCATTCCCGGTCGCTGTCGTTGAATTCATATAGAATATTCCATCCTAAAGGTCCGAACTTCTTTCGTTCCTGAATAATAGCATGGAAAAAGCAAATGCCGAATATAAGTCGGCGCCAGCTTTCGCCCAAGTCTTGAAGGAAAAAATTTCAAACTTGTTAGATTTGAATAACTTGCGTTTCGGTCGTTGATACTGATAACTCTTTCTTACGGTGATGTTCAAAATATTCCTCGTCCAAATCATGCAACGCCCTTTTGATGTTGCCTTTTAACCCTTTTGGTGGTTCGTTCGTAACTTTTACAGAATTTTGAAGAACGGACACTGGAAAAGCGGCGCTCGGCATCGAGCTCAAAAATAATCGAAAATCATTGTGAATGATACCCTCCGGTTCCTCGGCAATTTCTATTACAAGCTGCTCCAAGATGATCATCCACGACACAGCCAGATGACAATTCTGTAAGAACACCCATCTACCTTCGATGATACCTGTGCGTAAATGCCCTTCTGCAACGGGACCTTGGCCTTGACCTAAAGAAATGGAGTCGTATCTATTGGCAAAACCCATATCGTGTGCAAATTTCTGAAAAGCACTGAAAGGATCCGATCCAGTTGTAAGTATGAATATCAATGGTATTTTATTTGATGTGTCTGCATACCTAAAAATATTCAATAGAAAATTTAATTTCAAAGTAATTCGACTTGAAATATACAGAGTGGAAAGAAAAGTTTGTCCGTAGTTATCATAGATGAATGCTAGAACCTGCTGCAAAATTGACTTTGAATTTCAAGGTCAAATTTTTTTTCTTGTATTTTTCTCATGAAAGTGAAACCTTTCCAAGGAACTATAGGTCGCAACTTAATAGGTTCTCTTGAAAAATGGCAAAAAGGTTTCTTAATCGTTTAACACTGCGGACGTGTGCGTGCTAACAGCGACTTTATGGTTATGGACACGTGGGTGTCTACATTACGTAATGTTTATATTTTCGAATAATGTTAACAGTTGGTTTTATTATTTGATTATATAGACTCGCACTTATGTTACAACTATGATAAATCAAATAGTAGTGAAATCTAATACGAAAATTACATAAAATAGATATCCATGTGTCTAGAACCATAAAGTCGCTGTTAGCACGCACGCGTCTGCAGTGTTGAATGATTAAGAAACTTTTTAAAAAGAATTGTTAGGTTGCGACTTTGGTAAAGTTTTCGTGATGAATAGAATACAATACAAAACAAAAAACAAAAATTTTTTTGACCTTGAAATTCAAAATAAAAGTCAATTTTACTTTATATGTATTTCCATCAAATCAGTGTAGAATTCATCTATTATTTTCTTTCCACCCTGTACAACTTCTTCTTACGTACAAAAGTTGTAACGTCGCCATAGGTGATTCTATGAATTTTGGCCCTAAGTTGTTCGACACGTAGGCTGTGATTGCAAAAATTAATTTCTCCTCTTTCAGTGCTTTCAGCAACATTAATTTTTCAATGTCAGTTAATATCCTATCCCAGTCTTGGGTAGCGGCGTCTGTATTGGTAGGGAGTACATTAATTTCCTAAAAAGAAATCGTGAAGCTGTATTCTTGATTGAAAAGAAGATAAAAGTGTTTAAAAATTGTATTACTTCCGTAAAATATCCAAGGGCTAACGGAATCCTTTTCAATGCATCGTCCAAGACATTTTCAAATTTTTTGAACGTGTTAGCTAAATAATTGACCGAGGCCCACATTTTAGGCGTCAGAGTTGGATAATTTGGTATGTCTTCCTATATGAGATATTCGTAAAATCAATTGGAAAGTATCAGTCGTGATTAATTCGAGGAGCACGTGACCTACCACGACAATTTGCGTAGGACCTCGCAGCATAAAATTCCACTGTGCCTGTGACACGATGTCCCCGTGTATATGTATTGCAATATTGAGCATCACGCTAAATACCAATTTGTGCTTTTCAAACAGACCTCGTGAAACATTTGTGTAGATGGCCAATGTTATCTCTCTTAACAACGTTTGCAAACGTTGTTGCAAGTTATCTTCTTTTCTGGTGGTTTCGATTACCGTGTCGAATATCTAATAAAATATCAAAGAATATTACGTTAAATAAGTATGTTTGCAAACTCGGAAACATAAAATCGTTCGTCGTGTAATTATTTACCTGACTGAAGTACTTCAATGAAAATTGGTACATGGGATCTATGTGAGCGAGGTCCGCAACTACGAAATACAAAACTGATCCGCGATTCGCGACAGATTGGTATTTCTCGCGTGCAATTGATATCTTCCTTTCGGTTGCCTCGCTTTCGATTAATCTCGTCGCAATGATCGCAGAAGTTTCTTTGCTGTCGTTCAACGTTTCTATCAGCTCTTCGTTGTCTAAAATATCGTCGCCTGCCCCGTATAACAATGTCAGTATCCTGTCCTCGATGCTTTGTAATTGACCTTTGTCCATGTTGATTTTTATTATTAAATCGTTTCTCATCGTTTCCAAGTCGGGCCTCTCGAGACGCACGACATCTCTAAATAAAGCTCAAAGTTATGAATTTTGAAGACGGAGAATTTTAAAACTGAATGTGTATCTTAATGTACATACGCGAGTAATTGTTCTTCGAGGCCTCCCATAGTCACAGTAAAATTAACTATCGTCACTTTAATACAGACTTCTGGCAAATAATGAGGATTCGAGATTTTTGTCGTGATGTATAACTTAAAATTACTATCGTACTCTACGTCTGTGTCGACAAATCGTATTAATGTTCTGCCACCCTAAATAGTTGTGAAAGAATGATATTATTTGTTGCCTCACAAGTATCACTTTAACTCTATGAACTATATATATTAGTATATATATATATACTAATAGTATGTTTATTAAGTATAATGTTAACTATACTATATTAATAGTATGTGTATTATACTATAAGTATTAAATTAGTATAATACTAATACTTATACTAAAAGTTAATACATAATACTATATATTATATATAGTATACATAGTATAATATATGAACTATAGAACCATATTACACTTACTAGGACAAAAATTTGTTTAAGCAAGATGGGCTCCAAACTTGGATCCAATACCTCTCCTACTTCTTGAATTAATACAGGTGTCCCAAGCCTTATGGCCGCCTCCACTACCCGCATTAAATTTGCATCAGTCAGTTTGCACACTTTTAGATTGTTATCTTGTTCCATGTTACGTATCCATCTGTTCGCCTTGAATGGAAGTAGAATATTGCTAGTAAAACTCCATTAATTTTACATACCATACTAAGGATAATTACTTGCTCCTGAGGATCAATCATCAAAGGCCAACGGCTAGCTTGTGTCACAAAGATCGCATTTTCCGTGCTGACTTTATCTCGGGGCAAACCATATGTATTCCAAAGACGAATTTCATAAGCGCTGACCAGTATTGTAATGAGACTATAGTTCTCGGTAGTTTTAACATCGTGGCTTTTGCAGCTGGACAACCAAGTTTGTATCAATTCCTCTCTGTACTCATTTGTGAAAGCACCCAGATAAGCAAGGGCTCCGGCAGCTATCAAAGTATCACCAGTCAAGTTGACAATTTGCTTGTCAAAGCCCTGAATATACGTTTGCAACGTGAAAAAGAAATTGATAATAATTCATTTATATATCTGTGTTTCTTGAATTTAGCTTTCTTTTTTTTTTTTGTCATACGCGCATTAATTCTTCCCATCGAACTCGTTCATCCACCAACGCGGACGTCAATCGTCCAGATCTGTTCAATCTCGTTTCTGCCAGTTGCATCTCGGCTTCTAATTTGTTCAAATTCTTCACTGCCGCGTCGTATTCTTGTTGCAATTCCTTGATTTTATTCTCCACCGCGACGAGTTCTTTCTGCTTCAGAGCAAGAACTTTCTCTATCGCTCGCAACTCTTCTTCAGCTTTGTATAATCTGTTTATTAATGAATCGTCGTTAAAGTTCCCTGTGTTTTCGTACGTTGAGGAAAATACCTATCCTCGCATTTGTTCAATTTACTTTTGTCGCTTTGGCTCGACTACTCTATAGATTTTAGCATATCCGTCCATTGCTCTTACCCAGATGCACAGCGACTTACAAGCTTTACTTTGCTTAGCTACTAAGTGTGGTTGAAATTCTGGATGTTCGATGTATTCCTGCAACTTTTCTAAAAGTTTGTCGCTTATGTCGTCTTTGGGATAAGTCATTAAACGATTAAGGAAATGTATATCGCCCAGGACTAACTTGGCACTCGCCCAATCTGTCCTGAAAACGTAAACGTAAGACAGTGGTGTGAGGTTCTTCACTTTGAAGAAAATCCTGTGAAAAGCTCACTTTTCACCCAGTAGCAAATTCACCGCTTCCATAACGAAACGCACTAAATGAGGTGGTTTGTGAAACACACGAATCTCGTTGATATCAGCTTTATTTAAAGCTTCCAATGCTCTCTGAGCTTCCAATAAAGCTGGCATCACTGCCTCCAAATCTTCCCTGGCGTCAGCTTCTAAAATCGCCATTTCCTCTGCTTTCGCCTGACGAAGATAAAATTGTACACTAGATGAACAATAGATCATTTAACAAACAATCACCTCTTACAGTTATTGTTTGTCATTCCTTACTTTTGCTGTTGCTTGCTCGGCTGTTACGACATACTTCACTTTGTCACATTCGACTTGTTGCTTCGCAAGGATTTTTACCAGTGTCAACACCTCCTCGGTGCTTGCTTTGAGTTTAGGCGCAAGAATTGTCAACTGTTCTTTCATCACGCCGACCATCTCGTTAGTTTCTCGTAGTCTCTGTCCAACAAATTCGTTATCAACAAGTTATACATAATTCTTTCAAATAGTAAATACACGTGAGATGATGATGCGATATTTACATTAAGCCCATTGGCAATTTTACTTTTCAATAACTCTATCTCCTTTCTCTTTTTCTCTAGAGTTGTTTGAAATAGCTTCAAAAGCTCCAAATAACTGCTCGGCGTGGTATAATACCTTCGTCGCATTTCCACGAAGAATCGGGTTGTCATCTCTTCTACGCTCTGTAATTTTCACACGATTTCCTTTCAAATTCGATGTGTACTTGAGTGTTATTTCGTGGCGAATGAGATGTATTATTATAATGACAAAACGATACCGCGTGAATCAGTACGCAAATATTACTGAGGCTGGCAAGCTGCGTCGAATCCTTCGGAGCGATTGTAATCAACGAACTTTCCGCTACTGACAAAAGGGCATCGTTTGGCCACTTTGTGAACCAATCAATGGTGCAGCAGTTTACTAATGAAGGAAACATACGGCAACGATGTCTATGAAAACAATAAAGACCTTTAATAAAGAGAGTACAACAATCAACTGATAGTATAAAGAAAACTGACCTAAAAGTGTCGCCTATAGGACTCATGCAAATCATTAAGTGAAGATGATCTCTGACCCTTCCAATGAAATATTGGTAAATTCCGTCTCTGTTTGCTTCTTGAATACCTGCTTGTTTCGCTGCGGGCCTGGTAGCTATGATAACTTTCTCAAGTTCGTCTGTTTCGTATAAATTTGGCACCTCCCCTGAAAAAAAAGATGACGCCTGTCATTCGAGCATGATCGCATGTCAAAGCGAGCATCGAAGCTACCTGTGTTAAGTGTATTATTGATGTCTTCTAGAAATTCTTCTAGCACAATCTGAGTATCGGTGAACAAGAAGGTCGTGTGCTTCGCCTCGGTGCCCGGTTCGAAGTAAAATCGTCGAAGGTCTTCGTGCCACGAGTTTTTATCGTACGTGCGAGTAACTTCTATCTGATAACATCTTGACAGTTTTGACAGACTGATTAGTAGACTCATTGCCTCGAAGGAGATATAATTTGTGTAATTAAATGACTAGTGTCGATGCAGACTTGTAACTATTTAAGTGAGACGCCAGTCTTGTCAAGCTTTGCTTTCCCATTCCACCGACACCGATTAAAAGACCATTGCCTCTTTCGGAACGGAGGATCCTCGCAAGCCTGCAAACGTGTTCTATGGCGTCCATGAAAAATATGATTCTCATGTCCTTGCCGACAGAGAACTGATAATCTTCTAAGTAATCCTGCGATACGATTACTCGTTAATTGCGTTCGACGCGTATACAAGTCAGTCCAAAAGTTTGTAAAATAAAAAATTGCCATTTATTTTAAAAAAGGTCCAAATTTCAATAAGAGGTAACAAAAATGTCATTTGGTGGTATGTTTTTTTTTATATAGTATATAGTATTATATATTTATATAATTATTATAATGTTTATATAATTATTATATATATAATTTATAGTATATAGTATTATATAATGTTTATAATGTTTATATAATTATTATATATATATTTATAGTATATAGTATTATATATTATAGTATTATATATTTTATTTATTACCGATAAAACTGTTATGTATTTTATAAAAAAAAAAACAGATTGATTATTCTCTTATATTGGATATTCCTTGTGCATCACTTTTTACAAAGTTGAGTTGATTATTTTCCCAAAATCAATGCATCTGGTATTCTCCGAATTGTTTCCTATACTTTACCAAGGAGAATAATCTTTCTTTTCTTTTTTTATAAAATACATAGCAGTTAATACAAAGAAAACATACCACCAAATGACATTCTTATTGCTTCTTATTGAAATTTGGAGTTTTTTAAAAATGAATGGCAATTTTTCATTTCACACGACGAGGTGATTATACACATCCCTCGAGGGATTTTTAAAACTAAATTCCTATATATTAAAGATACAGATCAGAAAGGTCAAATTGGCATTAGCAGCGATTACCTCCAAGGTTCTTCTAACTTTCGAAATGTCCGTAAGTTCCTCGTAAATTCGTTGCTCTCTCGCTGCCCCGAAGGACATGAAATCGCCGAACAACAGCACCGGTGGTTTTTCGATGATCTCCTCGTCCGGTAGCCGCATCACTTGCACGCCGAACGTGTTCATACATATGTCGTTCAGAAGTCTATAAAAGTAGCTCTTGTCCTGAACGTTGATCAATCGATCGTGAAAAACTCGAAGAGATTCGTGGTAAAAAAGCCTACGAGAATACGAACGTTTTTCTTTTACAGAAAATTTGTAACAATCGTCATAGTTATCGCAGCACAGGCGTCGAGTATACCTGTACATTTCGCCAGGTTGCTTAATGCCCGACGCGTCAACTTGCATGATACCTTGCACGCATTTCGATAAATCGCGCAGATTAAAGATATAATGACTTTTCTCTGGCGTGGGCAGAAGATCAGTCGTGATCCTTTGATAAACATCCACTGCCGCGTTCACTATTCTGTCGCCGACTTGTCTGACAGATTCCACAAAATCTTCCAGAAATCCGCTTGTAATTGCCCTGAAATTACAAATGCAAATTGCATTTTGTCGTGAATCGGTTTTGTAAACATAACATAAAGGTATATAATTCGCGGAGATGAAAGGCCGTTTACTTGAAAATTCGCTTCAACGAGAGTTCCGTAGGAGGTGGGATGAGCAGCATTGCGAAATGCCTCACGAATCTCGGTGTTAATGGGTTTCTACCGCCTCCGGGTGGAGCGCACGCCACAGTGAAGACAACGTCTTCTACATGTTTCCAGAACAACTTCTCTTTGTCGTACATGCCGTGGAAATCTAGTAATTGTCTGCACAGATTCACGTGCGAACAATTCTATTAAAAAAAAAAATGCGTCGGCATTGGTTTGAAACGTAAAACGTGATATAAAGTACCGCAAAAGTTCGATCGGCGGTTGGGACCCGTATGTGTCTAATTTCGGCATATTGACGTCGTCGACAAACACGCACACCCGTTTCCCAATAGGTGCCCCCAACACGGTTCTTTTCCTCCGTTCCAATTTAAGTTCCAAAATTTCCTGCGTCCTGCCGCTGCTTGTCTGAGCGGAGAATATTAGATTGATCGGCGCCCAGAGTTGACTGTCTTCCAAGTTGTTTAAAACAACCTTCGTTATCACCGATTTGCCGACTCCTAAAAAATATATTCTCCTCGATCGAAGGCACGAGCTCAAATTGCTGAAAGGATGAATCAATCGCTAACCAGTATCTCCAGTAAGGAACACCGGTTTATTTATCTCGAGTAACTTCTTCGTTAGATAACCAAACCGTACAGTGTCGATGGTTGGCACGAGGATGTCGAAAAATGGCATCTCGCTGTCGTATACAAATTTCGGCATAATGTCTGTCCAATAATCCAGTCGATGGTCTTGAACGTTTACGTACAGCTCCCATAAATTTGTCGGTGGCAAACTGGAGATCAGAAGAATAGAATGGTACAATTAACGTAGACACCAGAGATACAGAGATAAGAGAATACATCTGAAGATCATACAACGCATCTTCGTTGTCTTCGAATTGCTGCCTCGCGAAAGTCTCGAACACACTCCGAGACGCGTCGTCGACGTTACCACCAATGGACCAGAGAAAGGCGAAAACGAACGACTGAGCTAAGAATGTTCTAATTCGCGCCTTTTCCGTAGTTTTCTCTATCGCGTCTGGTTCATTTAAGATATATTCCAATATCGCACAAGTCATAGATGCTTTACTAATGTCAACCTGTTGAACGACAATGTTGGAGAAATTGTACTCAATTTCTACGCAAATGGTGTACCTGTGCGATTGGAGAGACACAGTTCTTGCTGCAGAAGATTAGCCCGTCTTCGAAATATTTCTCAAAAAGTTCAGCAATCTGTGACCGATGCTCGTTTCTAACGGTATCGGGAAGCGTGTTCAGCCACGATTTCACATAAGGCATCCACTTTAACTCCGTAGGATCGACGTACACCATTCCTTGAAAAGTGACAAACAAACTAAATAGATGCATAGAAACTCGGAGAGTACGTAAATAATTAAGTGAATAATTAAGTGAATAATTAAGTGAATAACGTTGTTTTTCGAACCACAGCGACTGACGGTAGCGGGCGACGCTTGAACAAGATCCATAACTTCGAATAACATGCGCATGTAAGGGGTGAATTTAATTCTTTCGGAGTTAGCCAGGCACAACATTTTATTGTCGTCTAAAACAGTGTTCATATTTTCTATCCACACAGCGTCGACCGGTCCGTCGCAGACGATCCATTGATGGTCCTCCGTGGTGAACTAAACAATGAAAATAAAACTGACGTGAGAGAGAAGTTTCTGTAAAAATATAAAAATTCTTTGAAGCAAGGCAACATCTTACTAACAGAACATGCGTGACGAACTGTAGAACCGATCAATCCGTCACGCCATTCGTTTGTCATTATATCTACTTTTCCGTACAATTCACCAATAGTAACTGCCTTCGGATTGATTACATACATGTGAACTGACTGATAACATGGTCCTGCTATAGCCATTTCACGCAGTCGATTGTAAGTGTTTGCGAGAGTCTGAAAGAAGAAATATACAATTTTCGTGTTTATCCAAAAAATACATATTTTGACAAAATAATAAATAAATAAATAAAGTGCCACTAGACTTACTTGAAGAACTGTCGTTTTTCCTGAACCAGTCGGTCCAACTAACATCACTCCGTGTCTCACTTGCAAACATTCGTGCAGTTGGGTCACTTTCCTTAAGATGCAACTTTCTGGCTGTAATTTGGCTTCTTTCAGTATCTATAAAAAATTATACAACTTACATCAGTCAGTTATATTACTTACTATATTACTCGTTATATTCTAAGAAGCGAGTATAATAGATAAATGTCAAGACAATTGGAAAAAAATACATTGAACACTGTTAATTACTTCAATAGCTGTGTCCCTTAAAATACCATAGTCTTCTTCAGTAATATCGATGCCTGGAAAGAGATCTCCCACGATACCTTCGAACAATTCAGCGTCGTCGCGTAAAAACTTTGGTATATTGCTCTCGCGCAGGGCTCTGATCAAAACAACATCCTCTGGTTTGTCAGGATTATTTCGTTTAAGGCTACCTGCCATTACCAATACGCTTTTCACAGCCCTTTAAAAACGAGAAGGTATTTCAACTCCGTCGATTAATAGTTGACACCAAACAAGATACAACAAGAGTAATACAGGTAATACCTCATTCCAAAGTCATAATGATCCTGTTGGGAAAGTTGTTCGCTGCAGAGTGTGTACATTAACGTCATTTTCTGCGACAACGGTTTGGACGACTCGAATCCTTCCGAATATAGTGTAACCTCGGCAATAAGTTCTGCGGGGAGACATTCATTTAAAAGTATTTTCTAATTCAACAGAAGTTTGTAAAACGTACTATAGTCTGGAACCATCATCGACATCGGTCGAAACAGCGCCTTTAAATTGTCTGGTAATACCGTGCGGCCGGCATATCCTGGATTCATAGTGATGAAAGTTGCGCAAGACATCACTAATTTGATCATTCGTCCTTCGAACATGAATCTGAAAGATAAAAGGTGAAACATCACGGATTGAAGTTAAGCGTTATAAAACGATGGTAGCTTACTCAGTAGCTCTGGCAATCTTGGCATTCCTGATGGTAATTAGTTGCTGAGCTATTACGGAAAGTACTTCGATATCTATCCTGTTAAATTCGTCGAAACAGCACCAGGCACCGGAAGTTGCCAAGCCGGAAAAGAATCTGCCCATCATCTGTGAAGCACAGTCTCTTCATTTTAATTATTTAATGTAGGGTGGCTGTCATAGATGAATTCTACACCTTCTTGGTTTGATGTAAAGTTGATCTTGTTGCAAAGTTGATCTTGACCTTAAACTCTAAGGTCCTATTCATTACGAAGATAAAACTTTTCCAAGGAACCATAGGTCGCAAACTAACAGTCCTTTTGAAAAATGGCAAAACAGCGACTTAATAATTTAACACTGAGGACTAACAGCGACTTTATGGTTCTGGACACGTGAATGTTTATTTTAATACTCATATTTTATATTTCACTAACATTTGATTTATCATAGTAGCATCAGTGTGATCTAAATAATCAAATAAAATATAAACATCCACTACATCTAGAACCATAAAGTCGCTGTTAGCATGCACGAATCCCCAATATTAAATGATTGAGAAAAGTTTTTACCATTTTTAAAAAGAACTATCAGGTTGCAACCTATGGTTCCTTGAAAAGAGAAGTTCCTTCGTGACGAGAAAAATACAATGCAGAAGAAAAAATGTTGACCTTGAAATTCAAGGTGTAGAATTCTATAATAGCCACGGACAAACTTTTCTTTCGACTTTTTACGTGCAATTGTCAGGAACGAAAAAAATCGATGGATAATATCTGACGCACCCTATAATCAAGCCCTTCTGAACAATTAAATACAACGCATTGAACAGCGACCGCTTTGGCTAAATCCTTTGTCGTCTCCGTTTTTCCAGTACCTGCAGGTCCCGCAGGAGCACCACCTATTTAATACAACATTTCTGAATATTATTCGCTTCATTTAAATCCTTTTTTTTCAAAAACGTAATACCGTTTTTTTTTATTTTAACATTCGCATTAATAAATCTAATTGATCACCTAAGTCTAACTGAAGAGCTCCCATAAGGCACAAGTAACATTTATCTGTCAGAGGTGTTATGACGAGCCTCTTCTGAGCACCGAGATACTCGTACCCGTAAAGATATTTGGAATTACTCATACGTGTTAGACAATTATCAAGTTCTTCATCCCAATAATAACGTAACGTTTTTACCCAATCAAAGCTTATACTACAAGGTAAGTAATTAATTTTTGAAAGATTGTTCAGTTGTACATGTGGTTTTTTTTTTAATTGAAAACAATTGTTGTATTTGAATCGTTACCTTGAAGTTACTCTATTTTCAACCAAAGTTGTAACAATGTCTCTGGCATGCACATCTATTGTTATCAAATTGATTATGACATCACGTATCAATTTTGGCAATTCTTCTCTCACCAGCATCGCTAGTTCATTCAAATCCTGTACAGTAAAAATGATAACTAATAGTTAACAAAATGTTTAATAGAAATTGTACGAAAAAGCGTAGATATACTGAAATACCGCGAAACACTTTTGTTCAAATGCTTTCATCTTTTCGATCACATTCTCAGGGGAATCTAGGATAATGTGAATATTTCGAGTCCAAAATATTTGGCATACAGCGAGGACTATCTGGGAAAAGTAAGGAAAAACAAACACATGATTTTATTAGCTATATTTTATTTACTTTAATTTCATTTGTAAGAAGATTTTATTGTAAAAGATACTTCGAAACTTCAAACAAAGTTCTGTTTTAACCTCTTGCGCTGGAACGTCGAGAATATTTGGCCGAAAATTGCAATGATTTTCTCAGTAGGTATATTGAAATATAATCCAGGCAAAACAAATAATAAATTTATTACTACTTAGTAATTTCTATCCAGTGATATACCGATGAACTCAAAAAGAAGGCGAATTATTGTATATACGGTTTGGTCACTCGTTACGGTCCGTGAACCAGTTACTAGCGCAAGAGGTTAAAAGATACTAGTAACAAAGCATATAACCTGAGAAGGATGCATATACAGAAATTGTTTCCGTCCTTTCTCAGCCAAGTCTTTAATTCCATCTTTCATTCTTCTCCTTAACGTTGAAAACATAGCCTCTTCGACTCGACCTAACCAATCTTCGACGTTACCCCTGGCTCTCAAACCTTTCCCAAGCGGAACTTTCTCACCTTCCGGTGAAATCATGGCAATGATATCTGTCGTTAGCACGAGTTCGCCAGTTTCGGTTTCTTTCATTGCAAATTCCAATCTGCATATTGCATCGAAGCACTTCTGCAAATGTCTCTGTACCGCGTGTGGATTTTTGGTCTGTTTGGCGCGAGAGTTGGTGTTTTAGTAAGCATTTCAACATAAAGCTTGTAATTTCGGTTAGTTACTTTTGACTGTAAATTTCTCTCGTTTAATCGGTACCTGAGCCAAAATTTCTAAAAGCTCGTCGTTGGATAGGAAAAAGAATCTGGGGAACGCTATTCGTTTCGTCTCGAGATACGCCTCCAAACATTTCATTACCTCGTCCAACATTCGATTGTTCTCTTGTAGTTGCTCTAATAACCCTGGTTGTGTACACGCGTGCATAGCCAAAGGCGCCTAGAAATTATTTGACGTTGAATAGAGTCGAGTGTTATCAGTCGAATATTTTGCAAACCTTGTAAGTACGTCTCATAAGGTCTTTCCAAAACTTGTCGACCTCGATAAAGAGTTTTGCTTCCATTGGTAACTGTCGCTGAATATCCGGTGCTGAAAATATCGCCTCGAGATACAACCATTGCTGCTGCAAATATTGCCACTCTTCCTACAGCAAATATAATATATTAAAATATTATAAAATATAATAATAAAATAAAATATTAAATATAAATATTGAATAAAATAAAAAAAAATTAAAGTAAATTAAATAAGTAAAAATAAAAATAAAATAAAATATTAAATATAAATATTGAATAAAATAAAAAGAATTACAGTAAATTAAATAGGTAAAAATAAAATTAAAAAAAATTAAAGTAAATTAAATAAGTAAAAATAAAAATAAAATGAAATATTAAATATAAATATTAAATAAAATAAAAAAGATCAAAATAAATGAAATAAATAAAAATAAAAAATAATTAAACGTTAATTAAAAATTCTATAAGAGGTACAATTGAAGAGAAACATTCGTACCAAAGTAACGGTAAATAAATCCAATTTTTGGACCCACTCTTCGACCAGTGGTCGAATGAACCGAACGTGACGAGATGCGCTGATAGTCTGCAAATTAATGTTGCTCTCGTCCATTGCGACCTGAATTTCCTCGAGGGTGCCTATTATGAAAACGTCTTTCCCCTCTTTGTACGGTACGATAACAAATTTGAGATTTTCCCATGTGTCTATGACTTTCTTCAACATGTTTTCCAAGTTAGCTTCAGAGCTGGCCGCGGCAGCGACTTCCATCAGTTCAGTAGGTTTTAAAAATGCACCGAGCTCCTCCATCCGAGTCCAAGTCTTCTTTTCCTCGGGTACGAAGGTATAGTTCAATATAGTCTCGATCGTCTTCCAATGTCTGTCCTTTAAATCTGGATTTCTCAAGTAACCGAGAACAGGCAACTTGTTTCTTATCAATTCGACGCTCTCCTTCAAGTCAGGCAAGATATTGTTCGGCGGCAGGCCTCTCTCCAACTGAATTATGTTCTTCATGGTGCCCATTGTAAACGCGGTGATTTGCTCGACGTCCAATGTATCGAAATCGCTGGCATACCACTCGTAGACAACGTTCTCCCAGGAAGTCAAGCTTTCCCATAATAAAATACGTAACCTCAGTTCGTTCGTTACCTGATCTAAAATATCGAATCTCGTCTGCTCCAGCTTCTCGAAACGAAGAAAGTGAAACATTTGTGATTACTGGTTGCGTGTCGCGGTGAATTGGAAAAGAAAACTTCACAACTCGAGGCGGTACCTTAAATGTCCTTTGATGAGCGCGATATTGTTCCGCTTTAGTAGCACACGCTGCTAATCGTTTAGCGAGCTCTTTCAACGTGTTCAAACAAGCGTCAACGTCGCTTTTATAATCCAATAACCATGGTTGCTGTTCACACGATATCGCATATAATGAAATGATGATCAAATAGAGATGAGATAGAAATATGCTTGGCTATGCATCGTACCGTTATTTCGTCGTAAATTTCCGATATCCCTTCGTTCAGCGCCGTGATGTCCTTCTGGAGTTGAGCGTCGAATTTATTTATCAACTTTGGCCGCTGTTCCAATCGATTCTCCACGACCAAGCGTAAACTGGTAAAATGACTTCCAATACCCTGTTTCAGTGAATAGAAAAATACGTTTCGCCGATACTACGCTATTTGCGAGATCGTTGGTCAAACTGTTACCAGATAATTTGCCATATCCATCGACGGTATAGGAAAAGCGAATTCTTCCATCGTGTCGTACAACTCTTTCACGTAATCCAGCTGTGACTCCATCTCGTCTACATTTTGTTGAGCTTGATCTACAAACTTTATGTACGCAACATATTCCTCAGTTGTCACTGGGACTGTTTCCAGATAATTGATAGCGTCGATCGCTTGCGTTAATAAATCGTCAACTCGACTTTTTCCTAGTCTAAATAAAATGAAATCTTTATGTATCAGAACTCGCGTTGTACAATGACAGGAAAAATACATCTCCTTTTTTTTTTTATACAAAGGGTGGGCTGGAATTCGTAGTACAACCGAGCAGGGAGTGATTCTATATCAAAAAATAAGAAAAAAATTTGGTATAACATTTTTTCACCTGAAAAAATCGACTTTAAAGTTTGTTCATCTTTGATTTTCTACGCAATGAATTGCCGTTGTTAGAAGATATACCTTAGCTACTATAAGGAGTATGATTTTTCAACATGACAGTGCACCGCCACGTTACACCAGGGAGGTTAAAAATTTTTTAACTTAAACGTATTCGTACGTTGTCCACCAAGTTCTCCAGACCTCGCGTCTCCAGATTTTTTTTTTTTTATGGGGACATATCAAAGAACAAGTTTATAAAAACAATGTCTCAAATATTACACATTTGAAGGAAAAGATTATGGAGGAATTCGAGAAATTAAAAAACGACATCAGCTTACATTCAGATGTCATTAATTCGTCGAGCAAACTTGTGTATGCAGCAACGAGGAAGACATTTTCAATAATGCTTGTAATAGTATACTGTATCGTAGTATTGCAATAGAGAGAAGTAATAAGGAATAAAAAATTAATTATCAGTAGGAACGCTTTGTACTGCTTTAACCAAAAATAAATAATGTTTTTAAACATTATCTCAGACGGAGACAATCGCCAAATTGTTCGCAAAGATGACCAAACTTTCAAGTCGATTTTCTCGAAAACTGAGCCCCAGATAAAAAAATGTTATAAAATTTTTTTCTTATTTTTTGACGTAGAATCACCCTCCCACCTTGTATACATTTACCCAGGCATAACAGCTTCAATGACACCTAATTTCCCTCTAGGGGCAGTTTCAGCTGCGCTTTTGAATCGTTCTAGTTGAATAAAAAAGAGGCCAAACGGCTGGCAATCGATCACTTTGTGAATCAGATCCACTTCTTTCTTGTAACGAATGCTCCATTCTCGGAATAATTTAACGTCTCGATTGTCCCGGATGATGTTCTCGTCGAATGTCGTGTCTTCGTGATAAAACTGTCTGATCGCGTTGAATCGTTGACAGTAACGTTTTACGGCGTTCAAGTTCCTCTCGAGAAGTTCCGTCAGCTGTGTCTTGAAAGCTAGCGTGCTCGGATCCTGTTTCAAAATTTCCTGGACTTCCGGCGGATGCCCACAGATACGTTCTTCCACTTTATGATTGATCATAGGCCTCGAATAAACATACAATACGTAAGATCTTACAGTCTCAAGAAATTACTTCAGAAATCGCTTTTGTAGAAACTATTTCGCCCTTTGTCTACCTCGTGAAAGAATGGAAAAAGGGATCCGAGAGCAGAGGTTTAATAGCGTACAAGTTCTCCTCCCACATAATTTCTATAGTTTTTATTACGAAAAGGAAAACACTTTCAGACGGGTCCATTACAATTTCTGAAGACGGTAAAATAAGCAAATCCACAATCCAATATGGTAGCTAAAACAAAAAAGAAAAAGAAAATAAGAAACAATCTTTTTCAGTTACAAGCAATCAATAAAAGAAATATTATACCTGAATACGATGCGACGACGGGCGATTTTCTTTCAAGGGAAGATCAATCACGTCGTTGTCTATTGATTCGTCGTCCGGCAAAAATCCCGTGTAGATCTTCAAGAGTTGTATGAGCTCTCGATAAGTGTTTAATAAAAGGACGTGCATCATGTTCGTTTGCATGTAATCGATCAGATGAATAAAGCTGAATAATAAAATATTTCTTCGTTGCCAAAGAAAAAAAAGAAAAATTCATCTCTCGTAACAAGGATGAGATATTGATGGAAACTTTTAAACAACGACTTACCAAGACAGCCTGTAACATTTCTCTCTCTTTCGTGCCTGCTCGATGTAACTCATTTTGAGAATACCGTCTTCTGGCATTTTAAATTTAACAGCGCCGAACTCACCTGTCACGACGTCAAATAAAATTAGAAAACAGATAATTCTAGATAGATAGAGAACAATATCCTCATAAAACACATTACCAAGTTTTCCGTACGCAGTTTGCTCTATTGTTATATTGGAATCATCGGGAGTGTATCCAGCCTTTAATAAAGCACCAAGACAGGCATTGTTAACAATGTTTATCGCCAATCTCCTAAACTCATCTAACTTATTTCTAATTAGTTCCAGCTTTGTAAACTGTAAGAAAATGTTACATCAAAGTCATGTTACGTGACATTTACTATGGATATAAATACATCAGGATGGATCCTACTAATATTATCTGCCATAAAATACCATCCCAATGTATACGATTCTTTTCTTCTTCTTTTTTTTTTTTT